>NW_017308458.1:0-29936 GCF_000935625.1 Nanorana parkeri | reverse complement strand
TATATATATATATATAACATCGTGTTAATGAATACAGAGATGCATTAATCTGTGCCTTTTATACCTGCCTGGAGTTTAGCTTCCAAGGAAAATAGAATTGCCTGGGCAGAATAACTTGGTGATGTGCTTTCTAAACATTTAAAGATTACATAAAAATTCAAAATAATCAAATAATCTTTCAAACAGAACTTAATTTTGAATGAAGCTGTCCAGGCTTCTATTCAGCACTGGGTCTTCTCTCCCTTACAGCTCAATCGTAGAACAAACGTAGCTCTCTATACAATTCAATAGTAGTTAGTGCAATATGGTCAGCTTAACGCGTTTCACAAATAAGCTTTTTCAAGGGATGGGAGGTATTGAATCTATTGTGAACATATTAGACAATATATTTAGTCTTTGCATAATTTCATAACAATTATTATGTACATGCATTTACTATTACAATGAACTTTATTCTCAAGCATATATACCTTGTTCTAAACTACCGAGACTTCCAGGATAGATGAAAAGCTTCCTGCAAGGATAGAGGGGTCTCTAGGGGGTTTCCCCTCCTAGCACCTCTTTACCTCCTCCGTGCAGCGGCGGGATCACAAGGATACCCAGGACCAGGATTCACTTATTATGCTCAATCCTTGTAAATTTCTCACATATAGTGTTCTAACATCTAATAGGTTAATTCAATTGATGTCGACAATCTGTTGGAGGAGGTTATACCATTAGTGTCCACTACACCACGTGTCATAAAACAACCCAAAATCCAAAATCAAAGTTATACCAACCCCGATAACAAGTTAAGCTGACCATATTGGACTAACTGCTATTGAATTGTATAGAGAGCTACGATTGTTCTATGAGGATTAAGTATTGTTCACAGTTTTTTGATATATGAGATATATAACATCATTTATAGTTCATATGTGGCAGCAGGAAGTTCTTAAGGGAGCAATCATGTATTGGTGAACATTGGTTTTAAAATTGTATAAATGTATTTTATTGGAATAAATTAAATGCAATTTTTAGATGAAATACTATGTCTGACGCCTCTTTAAAGCCCCTATTATATAATGGTTTTTGATTCTAGGGATGGTAGAGGGGTAAGGTATTAGAGGACCTGGGGAATAGTTTGTGGGGTTTTTGTATTATAAAAGAGTTCTTCCTGGAAGAAATTTATATACACAGCATAGGCAAGACCTCATCTGGAATATGCAGTTGAGTTTTCGGCTCCAGTTCACAGAAAGGATCTTGGGAAACAGGAGGGAGTGCAGAGGAGGGAAGCTAAACTGATAAGAGGTATGGAGGAGCTCATCTATGAGGATAAATAAACTGCGTCCAGCGCCGCTGATCTTTCCCTGTATATATATATATAAAACGCTTGGATATGTGGTTAATTATGTACAGCTGTGGCATCTGTCAGCCTGCCATTGACTTGTACAGGCTGCTGCTGGCGGCCATACTCAACTGCGTATGACTCAGGCACAGGAATACACTGCTTCTTAACAGTGTCCAGCCCTCTGCAGCCACATGAATGGGGCCTTAGTGCGTTTATTAGCTTGACAATGTTAACATGTATATAAAGGAATTTTGTGAGGCATGGTGTTCAAGGAAGACGTTATTAACAGCGAGAATAATACATTGCCTGGCCCAAAAAAAAGTCACACACTCTAATTATTTCGTTGGACCGCCTTTAGCTTTGATTACTGCATACATTTGCTGTGACATTGTTTTGATAAGCTTATACAATGTCACAACATTTATTTCTGTCCAGAGTTGCATTAATTTTTCTCCAAGATGGAAGTGATGATGGGAGAGTCAGACCACTGCGTAAAGTCTTCTCCAGCATATCCCAAAGACTCTCAATGGGGTGAAGGTCTGGACTCTGTGATGGCCATTCCATATGTGAAAATGATGTCCCTGCTCCCTCAACTACTCTTTCACAATTTGACTCCAATAAATCCTGGCATTGTTGGTAGATCTCAATGAGCTCGTCATTTGAAAATTAGATCTCCAGATGAAAAATAGTGGGCGCCCCTGTCTTAGAATATGCCCGTGCCTTTAAGAAAAAATCCATTGATGGAAAAACCTGGTCATTATGAACGTTGCTGAAACTAGACCTGACCAACTGAAGATCATAACAATGCCTGAAATCCAGGTGGTGCGGTGACTCTTTTTGGCCAGGCAGTGTATGTGGGGTAATGGTTCATTTTTGGACTATAGTAGTCTAAAGTATATGTGAATCTAATCATTGAACTCTCATATAAGCTTTCACATGTTACTGTAATTTCAGAAGTTATTATGAGTCTTTTTAATTCTGCAGCTATCCGTAGCCTTTATATAGGGCAGGGGTAGCAAACCTCCGGCCCTCCAGCTGTGATGAAACTACAAATCCCATGATGCATCTCTCTTCGGGAGTCATGTCTGTGGCTGTGAGAATCTTGCAATGCCTCATGGGATTTTTAGTTCCACCACAGCTGGAGGGCCGGAGGTTTGCTACCCCTGATATATGGTTTCCATCTCTGGAAGAAACAAAAGACAAAGAGCGCCTCCATCGCGTGAAAACGTTTTAATAAAGTGGGTTTAAACAAGTAAAACCATACTCACAAAGGTAGAATTTGTACAGGCATGAATAGATAAAAACGTGAAAAGCTTAGCCCACCGGCTAATCTTCCTCCCTGAGGTTAACGTTTCCGAGGCCACGCCTCCTTCGCCTCGTTCTACCTTTGTGAGTATGGTTTTACTTGTTTAAACCCACTTTATTAAAACGTTTTCACGCGATGGAGGCGCTCTTTGTCTTTTGTTTCTTCCAGAGTTGAGGCTTCCCAAAAGCCTGTCTGAGGGCCTGCCCCATCTGCGGTTTTTGCTTTGAGATCACTGCAGACATTCTCCGAGCCTGGATACAAGCCGCTGGCGCTTCTGTTATTTATTGTTTTCTAGGGTTTCCATCTACTTTAACTAACCACCTGTTGTAGTGTGATTGAATGTTGGGATATTTTGCAGCACTGTAAAACAATTTTTTATATTTTTAGGATGATGTCAACTCTTTCTTAGAGGAGCCTCCATCATTTCGGCCAGCTCCTCCTCCACCTCTTGCAGAAGAAACATCTGGTGTGCTCCGAAAGCAAAATGGAGAGCGAGCACAGCGTCCTTCCTCTGGCTCATCACAGTCTGGGCTTTTCTTCACTGCCCCTCCTTATCCCAGTCCACCACTGCCACCTCTGACTTCACCCCCAACTCCAAGCCCTCCACTTCCTCCTCTCACTACACCACCTACCTCTCCTTATTCCCAGAAACCAAACCAGGCAATATATGCCACTATTTCTCCCAAAATTCAGAATTCTGCACGTTCTGCAGCCCAGCTGGCTCTGGTCACGCAGGTACCTCTACCCCCCTTCCCAAGAGTCCAGTCACCGACCAGGTTAAAGCCTATGATGGAAAGCCCTCCTCATTCAGCTTCTTCTTCACACCCAGAACAATCAGATGCTCATACTACACAACATTTTGTCATGGTGGAGGTCCACCGGCCTAACAGTGAACCTGATGTGAATGAAATACGAGCTCTACCGCAATCCAGAGGTAAGAAGCTTTGGTAAAGTGCCTTGATTTGTGGCCTAGGAAAAGAGAGTAGCCATGTTATAAAATGAACCCATTTTTACATTTAGTTTCCTAATGCAGCAGCTACAGAACTGGGCTGGTGGGCAGGAGGGCATTTGTCCTACATCTCAATACTAGTAAGATACAGTATGTTGGGCTGGTGGCCCGAACTGGAGACAAGTTACCTATTCAGACAATGAACTGAGCAGGACCCACAGTAAGTGACACATATTGGGCATTATGGAACTATCTTGTTCAGACTTACAAGAGTGGCAGAAGTAAGTCTTCCAGCACCAACTTTCCTGCAGTTCTGAGATGTCATGTGACACAGTGCCAATACCCAAGAGCCAGAAGTTGCAGCTGGAAGTAGTGAAAATGCATGTCACTATAATCCATAACCTTTAATAACACTCACTTTTTACTATGCCCACCAAGTAATGAGGCGCCATGGCACACTATGGGGCTGTTTTGTAAACCTTCCACCCAGCATACAGCTCGGAAAATTTGATCACGTGGCACTACCACCTCTGGATGGAGCTGAGGAGCAAGGGAAATTACTATACTTCTCAGGGCCATCTAGTAGTGGCAGTTCCATGCAAATGGCATGCACCAACTATACCCTGAGTGTAAAATGTATAAATCAGACCCTTCGTCTGGTACATTTGATTTATCCTATATAGACTGCCCTGCAATAAAAGAGCTAGTTGGCCGTGTTTGCCCCCCAGACCAAAGGTTCCCAGCCCTCCCCTGGCTAGCAGTCATGTGACCAGTATGTTTCATATTTGACCTTCAGTAATTAATAATACAACTCTGAAAATTGTTAAAACTGACACATTGGCTTTAATGTTTACAGTGAAATGAGTAAATGATGTCCACGTCTACCGGTGGATATACTTTATCTAGATTTCCCTACAGCATTCAATGCTGTACCTCATAAAAAAGTTTAATCTCTAAAATAAGGTCTGTTTGAGATTGTCTGTACATGGACAGGAAATGGATTGCATGGACGGGTCCAGAGAATAGCGATAAATGACTCATTCTCTAAATGGTCTAAAGTTGGGAATGGTGTCCTCCAGGGCTCTGTCTTGAGGTTTCACTTGCTTAATAACAATATTGAGGCTTGAATTAAGAGTTCAAGTTCAGTGTTTGCTGATGATGCCAAACTATGAAGGGAAATAAATTGAGGACAAAATGTAGCAATGTTACAGGAAGACCCTGATAAAATAGGGGGTGGGCAGCTGCATGACAAATGAGTTTCAATACTGACAAATGGAAAGTTAGGCCCATTTCAAACGGCCACTCCGATCAGGTCTGCCTCTTAGTTTTTCAGGCAGACCTGATCAGATGCCCAATGCAAGTCTATGGGCAGCCGTGTGTAAACGGACGGGCGTCCGTTTACACATGGTTACCCCTGCCTCCAGCCAGGTCCGCAAAAACAGACTGAACAGTATTCCGTTTTGACAGACTGGATCAGGGGTAATATGATGTAAACGGACATGTGTCCCCGTAGACCGGCAAGGGGTTTGGTAAATGCACTTTTTTCCTCCATCGCAAGAAGAAGGGAAAAAAAACTGTACAGACAAGGCTCTCACATCGCTGACATCCGCTCTGTACTGCTGTGATCATGAGAGGATCAGTGCACAGGGTGAAAGGGGCCTTATGTTCCTGGGTGCTAAAAATATGCATGCAAAATACTCATTGGGACGGGCTCTACTGGACGTATCAGTGATGGACAATGATCTGGGGGTCCTTGGAGATCACAGACTCAGCAATAGTTGAAGACTCTTATGCATTAGAAAGAGCATATATTCAAGAGATAAATCAATAATTCTACTACTTCAGTTCACATCACTTCAAAACAGTGGTACAGCCTTATCCGGTTCTTGAATCCTTAGCGCAAGGGGTTCTTTACTGTCAGAGCAGTGAAGATGTGGAACTGCCTTCCCCAGGAAAGGATACCATCTTAGAGTTTTGATAATGTCAGAAACCTTTTAGATGTCTTCATTAGGAAGAATAATAACATATAGGTCTATGGGGATTGTTCGAGAATAAAAAGCACACACACACATACACTCATAAGATGAATTGGATGGACCTGTGGGTTTTTTTTCAACCATATGTAACTTTATGAATACAGATGCATTAGCGCTGACTGGAAGGACAGCTTGCTCTGCCTCTAGAGATCCGGCAGTACGGTGGATCCCTACAATATTGTCGGGATCTTTTCCAGCTGCAGTGTGGCTCTGTGCTGTCAGCATATAGGCGATATATATATATATACCTTATTTTGCGGTCCATAAGACGCACCGGACCATAGGACGCAGTCTGAGTTTTAGGTCACAGGAGGACATTAGTAAATTTCCTCCTGTGACCCTAAAGAGAACTTCAGCCCAAAAGGGTATTATAAGAAATGAAGGATTTTTGCATGCATGGATTTAATCTGTTTTGTGCTAGTCTCTTCCAATATGTTCAATAGTGGCAGATGAAGAATCTAAACACTTCTCTGCATAGCATAGTTGAGTACTTAGTAGCAAAGTAGTCGCATGTCAAAGATACGACATTGCAGGTTTATATCCAGGTACTTGTGATATTATTCAGATCATGCTGTTTCTTGCACAGTAGCTTTGTGTTCGACAAATTGGCCCTGTAGATGTATGCAACCGTAATGAGTGTATTTGCAGATCTATGGCCACATGGGGGACGATTCTCCGGTAAGTATATATACAATTAGCTTGGTGCAAGAGATGGACGTTATAGGATTACACTATTCTAATCATCCTGTTGTCTACATGGTCACTGTCACCCAGGGTCATTGGTTCCACAGGCTGGATTCACACTGCTGCGATGCATTACATGCATTGCATTAAGGCAGCCCATTTAGTGCTTTAACATGCGTTGAGCTAAGGCAGCCCATTACACGCATTCATTTGTTTTGCCTAATACACCATTTATGTTGGGCAACGCACCATAGTGGTGCACTGCACTGCAGGTGAATTGGTATGGTGCATTAAGGTGTCATTATAAATGGCAGCCCAGCGCACCAATGCACATAACCCACGTTATCGCAGCACAACAACCCAACCTTAACCACTTGCCGTTCGCCCGTTGCAAAAAAACGGACGGACGGCGGACTCACATTGGCAAGTTGCCGTAACTAGACAGCATTTTTATTCTGCTCGCGCGCGCCAGACCTCTGCTTCATCAGCTTCTTTTGGGGTCCCCAGGTGACAGGGGTCTTGGAGACCCCTAATGTCTCCATAAAGAGGACCTGTCAGTGTGCCTTTGCTATTATATAGGGGTAATGTTAAGTGTAAAAAAAATAAAATAAAAAAGTCACATATAAAAAAAGTTTTAAAAAAAAGCGCAAAAATGTTTAAGTCCCCCACCCCCACGTTTGCGCACATATAAACGTAAATACTGAAAAATGGCCTGGAATGGAAGGGGGCTTAACACCGCGGACTTCAAGTGGTTAATGATAGTTCCCTCTACTATACCACATGCAATAGGTGTCCCACACATTAATTTCAGTAGATAAAAGTCCCAGCTATCGAGCCAACACACTAGTGTGTTCCATCCACTCCTAAGTGGACTAGTATTACTAGCTACCTGAAGTCCATACCAGAGCAGATGTTAATTTGGTTCTCTTTACAAATAATTGTAATCCTAAAGCTGGCCATACACCAGTAGAATTAAAAAATTGCCACAATGCTCGTTTGATTTTCTTATAGTTAATGAGGTCAAATCATTGATCATTTTCGACCATAGTGATAAAAAAAAAAATCGAAGGAGCTGGTTGACAAATTTTTCATGAACAAACAACAGTGAATGTGGTTTTCACTTGGGAAACTTAATTCATATCCAAAATCGAATGTTAAAACCAAACAAAATTTCAAGCAGCATTTGTAAAGTCTCTGATGACATTATCAAATGTTCTGACGAGATGGTACCCAAAGCTACCAATGTATGGCCAGCTTTAGTCATACAGCCTTGACGATGAGCCGCTTTTAAAATGCATTATTAGTGAATATCGCCCTCTTGTGGTTAGATTGAGTAGTGTCTCACACATTTTAATAGCTGTGACAGGTTAAGTAAATTCAGCCAGGCTACATGCTACTCAGACCACAAAGCTGCCATGAAAGCAATACTTTAAATCATTTAGGCATCATCAGACTGTATGCCTGAAATATTGAAATATACACTAATAAAGAGTTAGCAGAGTTCTAAAAGGTTGTCGCAAGCTGAGAAGCAGGACAATAAGTGGTTGAAATGCCTTAACAACTATTTTTTATTATTATGACCCTTCCTTGCAGTTAAAAGATAACATGTAGTCTAGACATGATAGCCTGAAATATTTTATGCCTGTGCCCACATCCTCCACACTAAATCATGTTGTCAGCCTAACTTACATTGGAATCACTTTTGTCAGCTACATGGCAGCTACACCAGTCTTTAGGTGCCCATACACTTTACAACTATCGCAAGACATTAGTCTTGCGATTGGTTGTAAAGCAATTTAAAAAACGTACGATCTGCCCATCTTGGACAGGCAGATCGTACTCTCGATCATCGCAAGTCCGCCCCTTGAGGGGCGGGCTTCCGATGACCGCAATGCTGAACGGACAGTGTGCGCGTGCGCACATCGGCCCGGTCGGCATTTGTCTCCCGAGCACCGTTCAAACCAGCCGAAAATCGTACGATTTTCTGCTGGTTTTCTAGCGTGCTCCTTAGACAAAAGACGTGCGACCGTACAGTAGAAACGGTCGCACGTCTTCGTTCACACTCCTCGATTCTCGTACGATCGCGGGATTTCCCGCGATTCTCGTACGGGAATCGAGCAGTGTATGGGCACCTTTAGCTTTTAATGTGAACTTGTAAGTCCCTACAAAAAATAAAAGGCCGGTTCCCTACAATAGAAGAGATCTTATACTCACTTCTCCAGTGTCTCGTGTTTCTAGCATCCCACACATTCAAGACAAATGCCTTTGATTAGCTTGTAGAAAATGTTGTATTTTTGTATTATTGATAAGAGATCCTGGGAAAGGGAATGAAAAGATTCCTACTATGTCATGCTTTTCTGGTTCTCTTGTACAAATGCCCTTTTCTGATATGGCATGTTTTTCATCTCCGCAGCCGTCTTGCCCATCTCACCCCCAGCTTCTCTCTCCCAGCTGTCTGACAGCGGGCAAACTCTGAGTGAGGACAGTGGAGTGGAAGCAGGAGAAGTTGGTGGAGGCAGCAAAGACAGCAGTCCTCAGCCACAGAAAGCTAAAGGAACAGAGAACATGACAAAACCAGTAAGAGGAATTCATAGCTGCTATTTACTTGGGGATATTTAAAGCTGATGTTTTTGTTTGAAGGGTCTTTAGTTGTCCTTTTTCCCTCCTCCCCTGTGTGCCTGGATTGAAAACCCAGGGCTTGAGCTCAGGCCTACAGGGAATCACTTTTCCCTGTAAGCAGGCTGTGTGCCTTGCCTGAAGGCTACGTGGGCCTTACAGATCTGCTAGAGTCATCTCTTGAACGGACAAACACTAGAACCCAGAATCCAGTTTTGATGCTGGTGCACTCCAGATAAGGCTTCTAGATGCTCCATGATGCTGGGACACACCTATTGACTACTAGTTAAGGGGTTGTAGGAGCAGGAAGAGAACCTCTGATTGGTCAACCAAAACGAAATACGAATTCCGTTAACGGATTCCGTATTCCGAATTCCGTATTTCGGACTTAAAAAAAAAAAACTACCATCAACTCCAATATAAATGTACTTTGCTTTTTACCTTCAATATAACGAATGTTCGTAATGGAACGAAAATACGTCAACGGAATTTCGTATTTACTGCCTGTATTTGTAATGCAACTCTCAGCAGCAGAATAGAACCTCTGATTGGTCAACCAAAACAAAATATGAATTCCGTTAACGGATTCCGTATTCCGAATTCCGTATTTCGGACTTTAAAAAAAAAACTACCATCAACTCCAATATAAATGTACTTTGCTTTTTACCTTCAATATAACGAATGTTCGTAACGGAACGAAAATACGTCAACGGAATTTCGTATTTCCTGCCTGTGTGTGTAACTGTGTATTGTAATGCATCAGCAGCAGCGGATCCGTATCTCGGATTAAAAAAAAATCTTGTCATGCTGTTCAACCTCATTTACAGGGGTAATATTAGTTCCTGTTTCAAAGAAATTCGGATCCGAAATTCGTTAACGGAATTTCGTATTTCGGATATAATTCGGAAACTGCCATTCGGATTTCGGATGCTCCGAAATTCGGAATTTCAGGAAAATTCGTACGAATTTCGATTCATAACGAAACGAATCGCACATGTCTACTTAGCAAATTGAGCAGGCTGAGGATCCCCAGGTGCTGCAGCATTGGTAAGTAATGGCTGCTATGTTAGGGTCATCTCACATGAAAACAGGGTTACAAATTCAAAAATCTTACTGATATACACGTTTATAGTAAATCTATGAATTCTTGGCTGATCTGATAGTCTCTCCCATAATCTGATGTTTCTATGCATTCATGGCTTCCAAACATTATGCAGCTATATATAGTGTGAATTGCTGCAAGTATGCTGAATCATTACACAAACATTTTCAACACTATAAACCTATACAGTATCACTTCCAAGCTAAGCTATGTCCATGTTGAAAGACCAATGGAAACCCTGCCTCTCTCCCAGCCTCTTTACTTTTGTGTGGCCACTTTTCAGTTCCATCCTTCTTCCATGGATGGGAGAAGACTCCAATAAAGGACCCATTGGCAGGTAAGAGAGAGGAGGACAATGAAGTCCCCGGGAGGCCAGACAAGCTGGGGTTTCTGTGGGCAGTGATAAAAAGAGTTCAGTGGTAAGCAAGGAATAGGTTAAGAAGTCTTACATGAGCGCTATATTACCAACTTGTGATTACCCCTGAAAGCCAGTGTTCAGTGGTGGTGTTTGAACATGGACTACAGCTTTATTTGGATTTGACATTCAGTTGGAAGTTTGAACTCCAGCTCAGAGTTTGTGCCTAGAGCTGTTATTAGAACAAACATACAGCACATTCCCCTTTTTATCGTGTAGCTTGGTAGTGGAAGATCTACTGTATACATGATGTCACATAGACAGCAGTCTATGATATAGAAGCATGATGAGCTGCACTTTGTTATGAAAGCATTCAGCATGTATTCCTGTCCCCTGGGGAACCTATCTTGCCCAAAATGGAAAACTAAATCAGGTTTATTTCATAACACAAACAATAATAATGCACAGTAAGCCCTAGTCACCAATTGCAGATTAGGCATAGTCTAAAGCTGCCAATGGCTTTCACACTTGTATGATTTGGTTATCCTCAGGGCAAACTCTGTACGCCAGACTTATCACTGGAAGAGGAAGAACAGGAAGCAGAGAACAGGAGTCCAGTGCCAGCAGGAGGAACAATAGCTATCGCAGTATAGGGGTTCCGCCTGATTGGATGCTACAACTGACTGCGGCTGTCTGGCTGCAAGGGTCAAGGTCTTGCCATAGACACGAGATTGAAAGCAGACAAATGAGATGGCTGTCATTACATATTTATAGATTCCTGAACTACACAGATGACAGCAGAGCTTTGATTCTGAAAATGGTTGCTATGGCATCATTGCTCTTTGCA
Organism: Nanorana parkeri; assembly: GCF_000935625.1. Lineage (NCBI taxonomy): Eukaryota > Metazoa > Chordata > Amphibia > Anura > Dicroglossidae > Nanorana > Nanorana parkeri. Next base: position 18,711 of record NW_017308458.1, on the reverse strand, counting down.
CTATGCCATTTGAAACGCACACCCACTTGGTTTTTCCAACAAAGGTTGTCGTGATTGCAGACTCTGCTTGCTGATACACCTGTTTGTGAAATCTAGCTGTTTTTCCTATATAAATATAAATCATTTATGTCTAAATATGAGAGGAATGCAAAACAGGGAAAAAAAAACAACCACAAGCGCCCACACCCGCAGCTGAAAAAAAGTGCAGAGTGATACACCCCCGAGGCAGCTCCCACTGGTCAGGGTAACCGGCAAGCTGAAACAAAAAACAAAAAGGAGCGCCTCCATCGTGTAAACCATTTTAAATAATCTGTAAAATCAGCTAAGACCATACTCACAAGCACATGGGATTAGCAGACATGTAGGTTACAAAGGTAAAAGAAAACACGGATGATTCATAAAAGCCTCAGCCAGCAGGCTGCAAGCCCTCCATGGTTTACGCGTTTCAGAGGACGCGCCTCCTTCCTCAGAACCAAGATGAGTTGCTCATATCGCAATCATTGGCATTAACTTGCATGCTGGTAATGAACTTTATAACAGAGAAACAAAAAAATGTCCAGTGCATTGTGGTCCAGAAAATGGTCAAGGTGTGTTTTTAACCTGCATTGAGGCTTGTTGACAAATTAATGGTGTCTGCCTTTTGCAGTCCCTGTAAAGCAGAGGTCATAGTGGCAGAGTAAGAAGGAGCACAAGGAGCCAATCAGTTTATGTGCTACCAAGGAGCATGCCGATAGAAGGAGAAAGCAATGCGACATAGAGATGAGCTCATTACTGTGCTGCTTCACTGTCTAGTCACAAACTGGGGGTGGGTTTATGACATCTTAGGTTTAAAAGGAAGTAGATAGAATGATGCTTGCAGCCATTCAAGCTGGAAGTCCGAGGTTATCTATTGGCAGAAAAGAAGTACTGCTCTGGATTGAAGGTGAGTATTGCAGTAAAAGCTGTTATATTTGATCTTTTAATAGGCTATTTTCTTTATTAATTTTTAATTGGAGGTTTGCTTTAATAGCACCCTTACAAAAGTGCCTAAAACAATCCCAGTGCAAAAAAGGCAGGGGATAACTTGCCAACACATCTCCTATTCTGTACGTAGCAGCGGTTACTAAATAGCAGACTAAGGTCAAGACATGGACCTAGTGGCGGTTACATCCGGACCGCGATAATCGACCTGCTGCTTCTGTCATAGGTTGCTAGGACCACTGGCTTCCTATTACCAATGAATAACGCAGACAGGGCCCACTGCTACAACTATACAACTACAAGTGATTTGGGCGGCCGCCCCTGCCGTGGTTTTCAGGTGCCCAGCTCCTCTGGGGGACCCCAGTCTACAGCACACAGTGTCAGGATGGAGAGCAGGAGCAGATTGGGGAACATCCGTTCCCCCGATCTGCTCTGTGATCACTGAAGCCAAAACGAATAAAGTAAAAATAAAAATGTAAAACCAACCCTGCCATCCGCACCATCTGATTCTAATGAACATGTGCGCATAAGGCATGCACATGTATGTAAATAGGGGATAAATAAACAGTGCAATGCACCGGGACCGGCGCATCAGCATTCTGCCAGGGAACACACACCAGCAGATGTGCGTTGCAGTGCAGATGCTGGTTTGAATGCAGCCTAAATGGCGGACTGCAGTACGGAACAAGTGACTTTTCTGTCCGGACTGCGATTCCCACCTCGGCTCGATGGAAATTGTTTTCAATGGACCTCCCTGAATTCTAATTCACTACCCCTGATATATGGTTTCTAACAATAATACATTTTTGTTTTAGCTTTTAATTGCTGATACAAAAGACATCCATCACACTGTTTGGTCATTTTATAGTGACAGGAAACTGTTACATCTACGCCACTCTCTCTACTTTGTCTATCACAGTTTGGTCTTTACAACAGAATGACAGATGTCACGTTCCCAAGATCCTTTGTGTGTGTGTCGCTGTTTTCCTTAGTATATTCCATGCGTTGTTCCCTAATCCCCTTTATCCGCTCATGTGGCTAATCTTTTCACCTGCTTTGTATTGAGAACTGACAAGATGTCTTTTCTGTAGCCAGGCCTGCTGAAACCTTCTGCCACCTTAGTGCGTGTCATGAAAAGTGTACCTACTCTAGGGATAGCGATTGAAGGAGGAGCCAAGACGCGACAGCCATTGCCACGTATTGTAACTATACAGGTAAGTGCCTTACACCCAACATTATGCAAAGCTCCCAACTGCCTCTCATTTGGAGAAACTGTACCCCTTTTCAAACCAAATCCAACTGTCCCTCGTTTTGATTTGATGTACTATAGACCTCTATTACAAAAATTGTACTATATACTGTAACTACCACAAAAATTATATACTACACTAGACCCATTCAACCTTTAACTCGTTGCATTTGTTATTTTCAAAAGCCAGTATAAAAGTAAAGTAGTAAAAGAAAAAAGCACTTGTGGGTTTAACCGATCATTTTTTACAAATTAATTCTTCCTTGTGTGGGCAAATGAGAGAGAAAGTGGCATGGGTGTGCCAAATATCTGGGGGCATGGTAAGGGTTTGTCCTTTGCCTACATACTTTGTGCTGGAAGGTGTCCCACTTTCAATAATCTGGCAAGTACTGTATGTATTATATCAAATACTAAGGGGTGCATTTATTAAAAAGTCGCAGAGCTTTTTATCCTGTGAAGCTGCATGTGCATTCCTTCCGGGGCAAAATAGAATGTTATTGGGCTATTTTCTCTCTAGGTTGAATGTTATTCATTCATAAAGAATGGAGTGAATCAGGAAAATACTGGATTATGGCCACTAGATGGAGCTGAGGATCAAAGGAAATAGGTGCTTATATCCGGTGATCCTCTGCTCCATCTAGTGGCCATAATGCAGTGTTTTCTTGATTCACTCCATTCTTTATGAATGAATAACATTCAACCTGGAGAGAAAATAGCCCAATAACATTAGATTTTGCCCTATTCACGCATAATTAATATAAATGCAGTTTCACGGGATAAATAGCTCTGCATTTTTTTTAAATAAATACAACCCTTAGTATGGTTGAAACAATAAAAATATAATACTTCCCTCACAGATGTGCTATTTAGGGCATGTTTATAAAAAGCAGGTAAATCTAGGCATTAGTGTGCATAGATTCATCTGCCACCACTGGCCATTTGCTGCCATTGTCCTCACTATTCACATACTGTATTTTAAAATAGTAGACCCAAATGTAAGGGGCTAACGAGGACTTATGTGAAAGAGGTTTTTAGAGTGAAATTCTTCTAATTTGCAGTGTGGTGAACGTGGTATTAAATGACAGAGCGGGATTGAGTGCAAGTCAGTCAAAGGTGTCAGTGACGAATCACTGCTAAATTATTTTTCCTGTAGTGAGGCAAGGGTCAGTAAAAGGAACTAATAAGCGCAGAGGGTAAGAAGGAGATTGACAGTCCCATAACTGTCGGCTTATGAACAAGACTTAAGACAGGAAGTTATCTCAATCAAAGCAGCGTTCTGGGCCACAGGCAGCGGGAGAGGTAAGTATCTTCCTTACAAGTAGGGCCTTCATTCAGGATTTTATTTTAGCGTCACCTTTATTATTTACAGTTTAGATTTTCTTTGCTGACTAGGGATCCACTTAAAAGCTAGCCATACATCAAACAACTGGGCCTCTATAAATGCTACATGTATTCCCAGCTTTAAGAACGTGCATATGGCCAATTGTTATTGATGTCTTCCAACTCTTACAGCACCTCTGCCAAATTTCCAGATAATTCTTGGAAGAAAAGAAAATGTATATGATTACTGCATAATATATGCTAAAACAGCCCAATACAGCCTCCAGTCTGCCCACTTATTGGCAGCTTTAGTCCTAAAGACATCAATGTAAAGGAGTGCGCCAATTCAAATACAAAATGAAGTGATAAATATGTCAAATGAAAAGTTGTATTTCCATCACACACATTCCTGGACAGGGGGTTCTGTAGCAACTGCCAGTAGGTTGGCTGGTGTCATTGCACAGATGAGAATGTATGTTGCCCGCACACCATGGATGGAACATTTCAAGACCACCTAGGACCTCTTCGTCAGGCATGTGATCATTATGAAGAGGTCCTGTGTAGCCTCAAAACATTACAGTGCGGTGTTGGTTACAGATCCATGGTGAGTTGGTGACACAGAGATTTTCATCTATGTTTTTGTGTTGCGTATAGCCTCTAGAAGAAGGCATCAAAGTTTTGGGCCTGTAAAAGGGGAATCAGGTGAGTATTAAACTGATGGGGGAGCGGGAAACACGGACAGTGGGGGAGTTATGGCAAGTTAGTTTAGGAGCAGTGCGGATGAGTTTTGAGGGGCTTTACTGTTTGCTCTGCTTTTCCACACTCTGTGTTGTTATACATGATGGCTATGGTACATTCACCTTCTCTTCTCTCAATTTTGTTCCCAGCGAGGGGGGTCAGCGCACAATTGCAGTAAGCTGCGGGTGGGTCAGGTCATCCTGGAAGTCAATGGGATCTCCCTTCAAGATAAAGAACACCGAGATGCTGCCAGGATCATTGCTGAAGCCTTTAAGACCAAAGAGAAGGATTACATGGACTTTCTGGTCACAGAGTTTAATGTGTCGCTATAGTGGCTATTTATGGTGCCCATGTCATCGGATAACCCAGCCAGGGGTCAGTGCCACGAGAAACAATTACTACATGCTACTTTGTATACTGTGTAGCTGCCATCTGTGTGCTCTTGCTACATATGTGCTCCCTCCGTCAGCCTTGTGGCTTATGTACTCCTTATATATGATAATTATTATGTCATGCTGGAGCTGGGACTGGAAAAAAGGAGAAGAAAGTAGTTTAAAACATTCTAAGGACACCTTAAGATAGAGCCAGACAGTATTCCCACTGTCCACAGAGGTTAGGACAAGTCACTGCTGAGATCTTTGGCCTGATGGATCCAACATTTGCCTGAGTGAAGGGTTCGGGTTTTTAAACCTTGACTTAAACACATCACCTCCTGAGTATTATTTTGATGAATGGGTCATACAGAGATGTTCAAGCATGCTTGAAAATCTCTGCTACAAATGTAAGTGTCTTTCTTTGCTCATTAGAGCTGATGTTTGCATGGTTGTCAGCCAGTGTACTATGCAAATATTACTAGCAATGCCAGGATTGTTTGCATTATCAGTCTGGGTAGACACCAGTGGGCTGAATCACTAATTGGTCTCACAGCATAAAATAATTCTCTAGTTGAGTTCCTGGCTTTACCACACCAGCCATGACAATCCCATTCCTCCAGCTGCATTCTCTGTAACCAAACCAAAATGATTGAAGAATAAACTCTAGTGGGCCTAACCCTGAACCCCAGACAAACAGCTAAATACATAGATAAAACTGTGAGCTGTTTTACCTTCCAAAGGATTTTAACTTCTGTCCATCCAGTCCTTAGACTTACACAACCCTATCACATTGCACAACCAGAAGTATGACACTACGTACAGTTAAGCAATACAGTGGTGCCCGCACTCCACCCCAGCCTTTTGACTGGACGATGAAAGACTGATGAGGTAGTTTCTCTGTGCACCCACTTGCTTCTTAAATGTCATGTTGACTCCAGCAGTAAGATTTCCCCGACAGACTTCGTCTCCCATTAAGTCATCTCTGGCTGCTTCATGTAGCAATATGTCAAGTCAGTATAAAAGACCTGAGATATCACTGGTCAAAATCAGCACAGATAGAAGGAACTGGAACCCATGTAGAGGGGTATCACTGCCAGGGTTCCTGAGAGGTGGGTAGTGGGTGAGAAGCTGGGAGAGGAGCTGCTGGGTGATTCCATTAACTGGCTTCTACCCAAAAACCAAAATAAAAGCCTTGAGCAGACAGATCCTTTAAATGAGTAAATTCATAGTAAGAGACACAAACAACACATACAGGAAACACATAAACAGATGCCGATTATATTCTAAACCAATAGACAATAGTGGGGCGTTTACGTTAGCTTATAGACAACAATACCAATTCCATTTCCACTCCACTGCTCTGTACCTGAACCTCACTAGCCCATTATGGAAAAGAGCAATTCCCACTCCATCTTGCTACAGTGTGTGAGTGATGTGCAGCTCGGGTTGCGACCATTCATGTAAAATGTATGTAATTACAGAGCTTGTCACTTTACTTTTTCAATAAACCTTGTATGAGAGAAACACTTGGATGTTAACATTGTTAATTAAATTAATAGAGACAAACTGTCTGTAGAGTACTGCTTGCTGCATTGACTATTATATCTGCACATTGACCAAGCAGACAAGTGGGGCACTGTTAAAGCTCCGATGTGCTAAAGATCACATATTGCTGAATTGTATTGCACTACGGGAGAGAACATTGATTGAATGGTTTGAATTGCTCATCATAGTCAGTTATTCTTTTCAAGCTCTAGTCCATAAAAGAAGATATGAAAATAAGAATGGAATTGGCTGAAATGGACAGCCGTCACAATGTACGGTGATACACTATTGTGAAATCAAGTTTTGCTTGGATAAGCAAAAAGAACACTTTTCAATGAGAAAACTTTGTTCAAAGTCCATTATGAAGAGTGGATCTAGCATAAGAAATATTTTTCCTTTATAGTCACATTAGCCCTCAAGGAATCTAGTGCATTGCATCAGGTCCAATAGTGTGCATTGTATCACGCATTGCTGGAGATGTCACGGTTTACAATTTTTTCCTTTTGTTTTAAACTTTATGTGGAGTGTACAATGTGTACCCGCCATTCAGGTCCCCCGCACAGTGTAGCAACCTGCGATGGCATCCGACGGGCCGAATTTACTCTCTCTGCTGCCCGAGGTAAGGTTCCTCAATGCGCCCCCTACCTGCCAATCCCCCAACCCATAGAGAATGGCAGACCTGCAGGCTGCATACAATGTCACCAAGATCACTTGTACAAAACAAGCGGCGGCTTCCCCGCTGTGCATTTAGCTGTGCTTGCCCAAAGCAGGGCTAAATGTAGAAATCAACTACCCGCCCGGCGCCTGGAACTGCATGACCCGGGCATTGGGAGATAGGAATTCTACACCCCTGCTGCCCCTCTACTCCCTGCTGCCCCAAGGCCGGGCCTTGGTTGGCCTTGTGGGAAAACCAGCCCTGAGCGCACCGCCCACTGCGTTGTAGTGTCAAAGGGACACAGCTGGGAAACAATTGTTTTATTTGTTTATTTCTATCTAATTGTCTATCTTTTATTTGTAAATTCCTCCTCTACTCATCTCTCTACATCCTTGGTTCTCAACTGGTGGGTCGTGACCCAAAAGTGGGTCACGACGCCGTGTTCAGTGGGTCGCCACATGCCTTCCACTTTCTAGGTGAGAAGCTCCTCTTCCTCCCCCTAGCGCAGCACAGTCAGTTCTCACACCAAGCAGTCATTCAAAATATGCTGCCCGGCATTGAGTGTCAGCTTGAGGTGCGGTGGGCTAGAAGTATGGCCACAAGGGAGCTCCATCCATACGTGCATTGCTTACAGCTCCTTTGCATGTCCTGTAGAGGTGCCTGGACCAGAGTGACATTACATTCTGGCTCCCGCCACCTCTACCGAGTTGTACAAGCAATGCACATATGGATGGAGCTCCGCCACAGCACAGCAGCCTACACCGGACCCCAGACTGAGGACCCACTCCAGTTCTCATAAGTTAGGGAGACTGGTGGATCTTAAAAAAAATAAAAAAATGAATTATATTTTTTTGCAGTGTGTATATGTGTGTGAGATTGTGTCTGTTGTGTGTGTCTGTCAGTGTTTTTGAGGGCCTGTTCACACTAGCACAGTGCATTAATCGAACAGTCCTGTGCCAATAACACACTGTACCACGTTATTGCACATACTACGCATTCTTTTGCAGGATGTGTGTTAGGTTGCCATTAATTTGAATGGCACCCCAAACGCACCTCCCAGCCACAGTTCAATTGCTCGCACCGGAACATGCAGTACTGCAATACCGTGCGTTCCAATGCACTGCGACTTGGGTCGCGACTTAATGACCAAGGACAAGTGTGGGTCCTGAGTTTACACAGGTTGAGAACCACTGCTCTACATAACCTTTTACGAGGAGTGAAGCATGAAAAGGAATACCATAGAGAGACCTTTTTCAACTAGCCTTCTGTGGAAACCTAGGGTTCCTCCAGAGCTGGCTAGGGGTTCCTAGAGAAATGACTAGTTTCTGCCTCTCAGATAAGTGACCACTTACATCAATGAACTTTTTAGCCATCTGTAAGGGGGGAATACTTCCCACTGACAACAAATGTAAGGAGCATTCTTCTCACTGACCTATACACCAATGTAACATAGCTGCAGATATAGTAGCTATTACACGAAGTGTTACTTCATGTTAATGAGGTTGGGTAAGGCAGCTATAGACTGTCACGGTATACACCCAGATTTTACACACCAAGATCCACCAACATCCCCCATCGCATAGTTCCACTAGATCCACTCCGTTCACGTCACTCCTGGTAGTTGCGCTCCTGTCCTTTGAGTTTTTATCTGCAGTTACTAATAGACAGGGTCCTCTCCCTGTAGTGAGGAGCTTTGCACACCTACAAACAACAGCCATCCTATTGAAGTTTGCCCACAGGAGTGCGCTTTATCTTTTTTTGTGTTCTCCATTTGTTCCATTGCGAGGTTCGATATAAGCAGCATACCATCCCTTTTGGGCAGAAAATGGCTTTCCCACACAAAGAGAAATTATTCAAACATTGATTGCTATCAGAATTTTTTCTGATAGCAATCAATACCCAAACACATCCAAACTTCCACACCTCACCAGGACCAGGTTTAACAACTGCCAAACGGTCGGTCATCACCCCCCGCCGTATTCTCCCACATTTGAACTACACATGCGTAAACAATTTGTAACTTTACAGACCCAGATCAATACAGAGAGCCAACAATGGTGGGACATAGCCTTTCTAGAACATTATCTTAAATTAGGCATCACTCCAAGAGGCCTCCGGATCCAGAAAACATGTGACTTTCTGGAGCAGGACCTCGTTTCCAATTGGCACCTCCTGGCTGAATTCTGTACCAAAAAATGGATAGAATTGATTGTCATTCAGAGGAAACGCAAATTAGAGCTCATCTCCAAGTCTATACATGACCTCCGGATTAACATAAATAAGTCCTTCAGCAAGTCCTGTTTGTTCAGCCCCTGGCTACTAAATATGGAACAGGTAACCACAATACAGGAATACACCATCATCAAATCTAAGTCCAAGAAGCTATTAAGAGACCTTGCCGATTACAACTTGAACAGAGTGTTCAGTTGGAAACACACTCCCCGACAACAGTCCACACCCAACCCAGTTCCTCTAATGGCGACTCATCCTGTAGCCTCCACCAGAGTGGCTAACCTTGTATGGGATGACATCTCCCTAAAATACCATCTCGGGCCAGCCCAGGGTCCTAAGGACACACCAGAGAATCTCCCTGAAGACCCAGTCTATTCACCCAGTTCAGATTCCCTGTCCTTGTCCACCATCCGTGTCCCTGATCCAGTGCCAACCCCCACACAAGTTCATACACCACCAGAAACCACCCACACGGAAAATCCTCCTAGTGAATTCACAGGTCCGCCGGGACAACCCAATGAGCCCTCAATGATATCAAAACCGGCTTTTTTAGGGGAGGGCCCGGTACACACCCCAAAAACAAAAAGGAAAAAAACAGAAGAGGAACCAGAGGTGGGAAAAATAGCAAAAATGCCAAAGAAAGAAGATCCACAAACACACAAAACCCCACCACAACCATAAAAATGTTTAACTTGTCCAAACACAATCTCACTTCCAGCGAAAGATCATTACTCCTAAAAGGTTTAAACTTTGCCCCAGACACCAAACCAGACCCATTCACTCTTTTTAAAGATCTCAACAAGTTCATTAGGCTACTGATCCTCCGGAGACATTATGCCAACATTACCACAGCAGTTCCCACCAGTGTCATTTTCCCTAGGATCCCTCCAGAATTAGTGACAGTGGCAGACTTCTTTGATGAGAAAGATGGAGATGTGTTGCAAACTCTCTATGATTTGGCAGATCAGAATTCCTGTTTGGAGTTTGATCTTGAGCACTTTCTAAATCCCGACATTATCCAAACCTCTTTTAGACCAAAATCTACCTTCTTTCCGTTACACTCCAAGGGCCCATTCATAGACACATTCTATCATGTGGTCTATGCGGACCTCCTAGAAACATGCACCAAAGCTAAGCACCATCACAATCTCACCTCAACAGAAAGCAGGGCATTGAAAGACCTAGAATCCAATCAAGAAATTGTAATCAAACAAGCCGACAAGGGAGGAGGGATTATAATCCAAGATCGCCCTATCTATATCCTAGAGGCCCGCAGACTGTTGTCAGATCCCATTACCTATAAACACCTCCCCACAGACCCCTTACCTGCCATTACCTTAGAATTGGAAGAACTAGTGGGTCCAGCCCTTGAAAAGGGCATTATCAACAAAAAAGTCAAAGGAATTCAGAAAGTAATCAACAAACACTGGCACATCCTGCAAAAAGACCCCAAATTGGGCCCCAGTCTACCACCTAAGCCCTCAATCAATTTTAGAAAAGCCCGGAACGTGAAGAACAAAGTCGGGCCGAGCCGTGCATTTCAGGCTCCCAACATCCCTATAAAAAACTTTCTCTTTGATAACAGGATAGGCATCTTTCAGTGCAAAAAGCCCAGGTGCCTCACATGTCAATTTATACAAATGGACAAACGAGCTTTTCAGATCACCTCAAAAATACATATCGGATAAACCAGTTCATCACCTGTCCCAGTGGTAGTTTTTCAATACTTTTATCATTTTTTAAATCATTTTTTTTAAAACATCTCTTGTGCTGCATGCATATGTTGGTGCATGCATGTGTATACTCATATACATAGATCCCTACAGGTTCCCCATGGTTATATATGGTTATGCTTACATGTATGTTTGAGTATACAGACATGCCCATGGGTGAACATACATGCACTCATATTTGGCTAGCTATTCACCCAAAGCTAACCTTCTTGCTCTTTGCTTTTAATAAAAAAAAAAAAATTTTCCCACAAACATTTAAAAAAAAACACACATAAGAGCAATTTTTTATTGGAGAACAGAGTCAAATAACGATGGATAGTTATCCCCTTGCTCCCCGAGACCTGGCGAGATACACAACGCACACAAATACAGATCAAATGACAACCCCGGATAAGTAAGAAGGGTTAACAAAGGACACACATTCACATTGGCTCGAGCATTGACAGGTCGCACTCAAGGCGGACCCAGTCCACTAATCCACTCCCCTCATGCGAGCTGCAGCCTATCACCGGGCTCAAGTTAACTACACTCCTCCCCCCTGTCACATTTAAAATCAGATAGAATTCCCGCGATCTCCAGTAGTTTTGAGGCTTGAAAAAGAGGTTAACCCTCGAAACGCGTAGCCACTGGAGACACCCGACAGTCACAGACTTTGCGATCCACTCCGACATACGGCGTTCCCCAGCCGGGTATAGCTCCTCCCACTTTCTGTCTCCGTTCCTGACCAACGCAGCTCGGCCGGCCAGCCGGGAACGCGGGTGGCCATACTGACACGCACCCCCAACAGATCAGCCTCTCATACCACCGGGGACACCACCGGGTCTCGTCGACCCAGGATCTGTCTAATGAGGGCGCCGCACGGACCACAGAGAAGCTTCCAACCGTAAGTCAGCTTGCTATAACAGTACGGCATACACCCAGATTTTACACACCAAGATCCACCAACATCCCCCATCGCATAGTTCCACTAGATCCACTCCGTTCACGTCACTCCTGGTAGTTGCGCTCCTGTCCTTTGAGTTTTTATCTGCAGTTACTAATAGACAGGGTACTCTCCCTGTAGTGAGGAGCTTTGCACACCTACAAACAACAGCCATCCTATTGAAGTTTGCCCACAGGAGTGCGCTTTATCTTTTTTTGTGTTCTCCACTTGAATTATGGCTGTGAGTCTGCTGGGGCTGCTGACATCACATTCAAGATGGCAGTGCCCAGCAGCAGTCTCTGGATTTTTGCATGTGTACACAAGGGAGGCAAATAACATGCATACACTATGTTAAATGCACATATATTCTTAGTGAAAGATTGTTGTTAAAATTCATGGTCTGGAGACAGGGTCTCTTAAAGTAGGTTTTGAGCATATTTAAAAGAATGTGTGATCTGCGGAAAAAAAGTTCTGTGGTCGGATGCAATCAAGATATAGCTTTTTGGCCAAAGTGCAAACCAATATGCTGGAAATACAATAAACTGAAAAAAAAACACATGTACAGTTTAGTATGGTTATGGTAGCATTATGCTCTGGGATCCATTTCATCAGCAGTGGCTGGACATCTTTTTCAACTCAAAAGGAGTGAAGAAGGAATGGAAGGTGGAAATTACAAGGAATCATCAGGTTTCCATCACCTGGTTCTTTTGCAGAATTTTCTGCAGCACATCAGGAGAAAAACATCAGGTCAATGATCCTCAACAGAAAGCCAAAGTCATGGCAAAAAGTCTACAGAGCAAAAAAGTTGAATATAAACGATGACCAAGTCAAAGCTCTGGTCTCAATTCAACTAAAAGTCTACTGCAAAGTCTGTCATTTGACTTAAAGTTGAACTCTGGGAAATTTTCTTTTTAAATGCTGCTCTGTGCGGTGTAAAATAAAAACAATCTCTGCTTGCATTATTCACTTACTCTCTAGTGCTGCCCATATCCCATTAATTCCTCTCTGCCAGTGGATGTCCTCATTCTTCCAGGTTAAATGATGTCTAGAGTCATTCAACCCACTTCCTTCGAATGCAGAATATCAACCCACTTCCTTCGAATGCAGAATATCATGGGTGGCGTCACAATGGTGCACTGCACTCATAGTACAGCTCTATAGAGAGTGTGATCAACCTGAAAATATATACACACACACATACAGGCCCGGCGCTACCGCAAGGCAAGCGGCCGCCTGAGGGCGCTGCAGGGTGAGGGCGGAAATGCAACTTTGCCTGTGTAGGCAAAAATCCTATACACATATATAAAATACATACATAGTGGGAGGGCCTCCAGGAGAGACAGGGGGTGGGAGTGACTAGTAGGCAGAATAGGGTAATGGGTAGGAGACAACTGCTCATCCATCATTGTGATGGTTACTGGGGTTTCAAGATCTACTTCAACATATAGTGTGACCGTTGTGCATGCCTGTTAGTACTCTCCATCCTTCTTCAATAAAAATGAAGGGTTACATTTTTAGCACCAACATTTTCCATTAAGTTGACCACAAGTGCTCATTTCATTCTGAGCGGGGGCAGGGGTGCCCTCAGGGAATGGACGGTGATGGTGTGGGGAAGGTGGCTGATTTGTTCGTAGAGGGCGGGGGGCAATGGCAGACTCTGGACCGCAATGTCAGCGGCTCTGTCCCACCCAGCTCACTGACATCACTGGTTTTCAGGAGCTAGGCGGGACACAAGCCAGAGCTGCCCCACTCAGCACCTGGCAAGCGGTGACGTCAGTGAGCTGGGCGGCACTACACAGAGCATCACAGGTTGCTAAGAGCTCTCAGCAACCTGGTACTCTGTGGCCGCTCCCCTGCTGCCATCATCCACCCCCCGGCGGTTCCTCAATGAAATGCCATCTGAGGCAACTGCCTCAGGCTGCCTCATTATACGGACGGCCCTGGTCACAAAGCACAAATTTTTTTTGAACAATCTGACCTGGAGCAAATGTTCTAGTAAGAATGGGCCAATACCTCTTATAACAGTCAGCAAACATGCTACATACATTTCCAAAATACTTAAAGGACTTAGGACTGTGAACGCTGGTTCTACAAAACATCAGTATGAGTACATTTGTAAACAAAATTGCATATTTTTGGTTTTTGTCAATTAACTTAATCCTGCCCTATCCAAAACAAAAGGGGGAGGCTTTGAATGCCAGGCATTTAACCCCCCACCCTCCCCCAAAAGCTCTTCTTGTTATAATTTTTTCTCTTAAAAGAGAACTATGAGGTTAGGGCTTTTGCCCATAGTTTTCCTAAGGGTAACGGGAGGACACAAACCAGCGTCCTCCCGTCACCCTCTGCAGGGAGCCGTGAGTGACAGTCACCGCTCTCTACAGGGATAGATCGAGAAGTGAGCGAGCAACGCTATGTGTTCGCTCACTTCCCGATCTATTGAGCCGACCTGTGACAGTTTCATTGTCACAGGTCAGCTAGATCTACGAGGCTGAGTGATTTTCAATCGCCTCATATTTCACCTTTAAGGCCCTATACGTACATACCTTTGTTCTTGAAGTCTTCAAGCCAGTCCGGTGATGTCACAACAGCTTTCTCTTCTTCCTCCAGCAGTTGGAGGTGGGCACCTAATGGCAGTGAGTGGCGTCCCCTAGGGAGCATACAAAAGGCTGCATTCACAGGAAATGGGCAAAATGACATGAGTGTTAATTATGAATGAACAGGAGGGGATATAGATCACTCCCATTCATTCATAATTGAGGATACAGTAACCATACCATATTCTCAATTATGTACAAACACCCAGCGATCACTGATCACTGAGTGTTTGCTCTCACTCTCCTCTCTGACACGCTGTCACAGGAGGCTGAGTGAGCGGTGCAGGGAGGAAAGCTCAGCCTCCTGTGACAGCGCTGTCTCCGCCGCCACGCCGCTCTGCCGCACTGTGATAGGCAGCTGAGCGGTGTGGGAGGAGAGACACCGGCCGATCACGGCGGTCTCCTCCCGCAGCGCTCGGCTGGCTGTCACTTTCTCTCCTCCCTGCTGGGACAACCCCCCGGTTGTTACGCCACTGCTCTCGGTGGTTGGTGGAATGTCTATGTTTCGGCCCAATGGCCTAGGTTTGGCAGCTGCCCACAAAAGATGTCTAAAGGCCGTGACACACTGCAGGCGAAGCAGCGCGGAGCGGTGGTGTGCTGCCTTTGCCAGCAGTGTGTCATGTCATTTTCTCCTGGGCACCTCAGCTGGCGAGAGCTCGCGGAGCTGAGCGTGCCGAGATCAACAATTCCAACTTCAGCCAATCGGCTCGCGCGAATAAACCAGCGCGTCGGTATGCGACAGCTGGCAGGTTGTTACGGACGAGCCGATTGGCTGAAGGTGCAGTCAATCATCTGACTGCAGTCAGCTCACACACTGCACGCAAAGCTCCGTGCCGGATAGCTTTGCTTCGCTCTGCACGGCTTCGCGTGCAGTGTGTCACGGCCTTAATAATTACTTTTTGACTACCCGTTTTTGGCTTTGATACACATGCCCAGGTTCCTGAGTTTGAGTCCTTTTGAGTGTTTGCACTGATGAAAAGGGATTGTTAAGCCCCCGAATTACATAGTCTACCTCTTGTCATCTTTCTGATAATTTTGGAATCAATAAAATACTGTTGTGGTTGTGGACTCTTAAAGTGTGGCTTTGGTGCTCCCTTGTGCTTGACTACAAACAGATAGCCTTAAATAGTTGTCATTAGATGGACTGTCCATATATTTATGAATGGTTGGTAACTCCAGTCTGAACATTGGGCAAAATATGATTACATATTAAACATTTTCAGACTTGTCCTTTTTTTGACCGCATTGACACATTTCAGGTGCCCAATTGGCCTCACAATCAAAACTTTCTTTAAAGGTGGAAGGAACAAGCTGGTTGGCCAGTGGGCAACACAGACAACTTTTCTTTCAGATTCTGACACATAGTGAATAACGATTCCTATTCTGAATGGTGTAAGGTCGTTAGTGGTGTACCCCAAGGTTCAGTTTTGGGACCATTATGTTTTAATTCGACACATGCCCCCTAGCTTTGCTCTATTCAAGCAATGCAGACTAGTTAAGACTTTACAGCATTCAACACTTCCAGGAGTGTAGGATGCCTATTTCCCCCATTGTGTTCCAAGGTTCCATTCTCCAAACTCTACATAAGACATAGAGGTTGTAGGATGAAGCCACAGCCCGTGGCAAGGGAAGCGGGCATCGCACACTCCCGGAAGTCTCACATGGAAGTCTCAATTGCAGGTCCGTAGAGGTGTGGGTGATCGTATTCATACGCCGCCGGAATGGATCCTGTATGCGTCCCAGCCAGAAAACCTGCACCCCTATGGAGAATTATAGGGGCTTCTGATGTGAATAAGCCCCTGCCCACACCCCCACAACCAACCAGGGCTTGTGGAGAAGAGGCCCTTGTCCCCATCGGCACGGGGACAAGGTGCTTTTCCAGGGGCAACCTGAAAAAGCACCCTCCCAGTGCCGAGGACATGTGGCCTGGTATGTGAAGGAGGGGAGGGGCGACCTTAAGGGCCTGGTATGACTTTGAGGGGGAACCCCACACACTTTTTTTTTAATGGGGTCCCTCCTAACATTTCTACCAGACCTAAAGGGTCTGGTATTGTTTGGGAGGGAGAACTGCATGCTTTAAAAAATAAAAAAATAATAAATGTAATTTTTTTTCTTTAGAAATTTTATTTTTGCTGCAGCAGGTTCTATACATCGTACAGATGTGCCACTTTACAAGCAGTTTAAGAGGTCCCCCCAGGCATGATATTTAAAGGAATTTTCATTATTAGCCTTTAAGCAATGTTAAAAATCACTGCTCCTTTAAAAACAGTATTTTAAAAAAAAAAGGTGTTCATTGATTCCTGTCCCACAGGGCAATACCCAGATCCCCATACACCTTTTATGGCCAATAATTGCATGGGAACATTTGATTTTCAATGTTCTACCCCCCATAGACTTGTTGAGTTTGAATATGAACTTTCCCCATGTTCAAAAGTTCGAATTCGAACCGAACATGGTGGGTTCGGTTCATCACTAGTCAGCATAACTGTTTTTTAGCCCAGACAAAAATGAGCAATTAACCCTTGCAGTGCGGAGGTAGCCGCACTGCAAGGGTTAAAAAAAATTGGTTTCCCTCTTATCTTCTTAAGGTCTTTCTGGGTGACACTGCCATAAATGTCCACTTAGCAGAGGCGCTGCATCCTCAGTTTGTCCAGGTTCTGCCCAGGGCCGGATTTACACTCTCTGCTGACCCAATGGAGAATGGCAACCAGATAGTGGGGGAGGAAGGGTTGGTTTTAATTTTTAATCAATTTTTTTTCCTAATTTGTTTTACATTTTTATTTATCTTTTACTTTTTTATTTTTTACAATTTTTGTATTTTATTATTTTTTACTTTATTACTTTTTTAATGATTTCTTATTTTTTACTTTTTATTAAAAAAATTCACTTAACTTTATTGCTATCACTCAGAAGCTAACAAGCCCCTGTGTGATAGCATTTGGAGGTGACAGGTTCTCTTTATTGAACCTGTCACCTCCAATACAGGAGTCTGAGCACTGTGCTGGCACTCTTGTGACAGCTGAGATAGGAAGGCTGCGAGTGCAGCTCTCCCGTCTCCGTGTTCACGCGAAGCAGAGCAGTGAACAGACGTTCTCCGCTCTGCTCTCTGCTCTCCATCCTGAACGAATGTGCCACAGTCCCGGGTCCCCCAGAAGAGCAGGGAACGCCAAAAACCATGGCAGGGAGGGAGGCGGCCAGCAGGGACAGAGGCAGCTGGTGTTCTATCACTTCTCCGCACCCGTGAGATTTCTGGACTTTCGGGGGAGTGTGAAGGGAGTCCAGAAATCTCACATGCTACTGCGCATGTGCAGGTCCATACATTTTACAGACCCATTGTTGTAATACAATCCCATGAGTCCAGACATTTTTCTGCCCCATATAAATGCACACATAAAAATATGTGTGCAGAGATAGATAGATAGATAGATAGATAGATAGATAGATAGATAGATAGATAGATAGATAGATAGATAGATAGATAGATAGATAGATAGATAGATAGATAGATACACACATACACACACATACACAGTATATATACACATACACACATCTTTATCTGTCTCTATATATATTTCTGTATATATTTATATGTTATATATATACATTAAGATAGTATATACAGTAGCTCACAAAAGTGAGTACACCCCTCACATTTCTGTAAATATTTTATTATATAATTTCATGTGACGAAACCCAGGTGACATCATTGGAGGGGTGACACCAAAATGACTGACAGTTATCATGTTGCAATACTGCCCTGCGGCCCAGTTTCTGAAGGGAGGGGATCATGCTCTGATTCAGTATGTCACAGTACTTGTTGGCATTCATGGTTCCCTCAATGAATTGTAGCTCCCCAGTGCCGGCAGCACTCATGCAGCCCCAGACCATGACACTCCCACCACCATGCTTGACTGTAGGCAAGACACACTTGTCTTTGTACTCCTCACCTGGTTGCTGCCCCAGACGCTTGACACCATCTGAACCAAATAAGTTTATCTTGGTCTCATCAGACCACAGGACATGGTTCCAGTAATCCATGTCCTTAGTCTGCTTGTCTTCAGCAAACTATTTGCGGGCTTTTTTGTGCATCATCTTTAGAAGAGGCTTCCTTCTGAGACGACAGACATGCAGACCAATTTGATGCAGTGTGAGGCATATGGTCTGAGCACTGACAGGCTTACCCCCCACCCCTGAACCTCTGCAGCAATGCTGTCTGCACTCATACATCTATTTCCCAAAGGCAACCTGGTATAGTTAGTGATAATCTGGTATATGGATATAGTTAGTGATAATCAGCATGGGTTTAGGAAAGAGCGTTCCTGTCAGACTAACCTACTAAGTAAAGATATGATTACTTTTAATATTGAACACAGAAAAGGGAAGTGT
>NW_017308457.1:132318-195866 GCF_000935625.1 Nanorana parkeri | reverse complement strand
TGTGGCGTGTTTGTGAGGTTAGTAAATCAACCCCAATGAGAGGAAAGAGAAGAAGGAGGGTGGGCTTTTGTGAGGAGGAGGCATAGGGGAAAAACGACAAGGAGGTATAGTAAAGTTGGTATTGAGCTATTAGGTCGGGAGTAATGTGAGGGTAGAAATGAATTTGGGGATGTTGGGAAGCATAAATGTGGTAAAAATGGGCAAGGTTAGTTGGGCCAGGATAGTGAGGTTTGGTTTGGATAGGGAAAGCTCATCTGGGATGGGTTTGAAAGAAGTCGCTGGTAAGGAGCTACGAATGGAAGTGTTGTTCGAAGCTCAAGGGTCACAGGCACTGAGGAGAAGCGCTGGGCTCGATGTTTGTGCCGAACGTGAGTTCGACTCGAACATCAGCAGTTCGTGTGTTCGTTACTGTGCCTTGTGAGCCCTGATTGGTTAACGCTTTTTTTTAAAATGGGGTCCCTCCTAACATTCCTAAAGGGTCTGGAATGGCTTGGTAGGGGGAACTGCACGCTTTTAAAAAAAAATCTTTTTTTTCTCTTTAGAATTGTCAGTTTTGCTGCAGCAGGTTCAATACATGTATACAAGATTTGCCACTTTACCGGCAGGTTAAGGGGACCCCCCAGGCACGATATTAAAAGGAATTTTTCATGTTTACTGTTACCCTTTAAGTGATGTTAAAATCTCTGCTCCTTTAAAAACTGTATTTTTTTAAAGTTTTTTTTTCTTTGCTTCATGTCCTCCAGGGCAGTACCTGGATCCCCATACATTTTTTATGGCCACTAACATGCATATAAGCCCTCTTAAAGGTGACAATTGTTTTTGAAAGTTCTACCCCCATTGACTTGGATTAAGTTTTAAGTTCGAATTAGAACTTTTTCTATGGTCGAAAGTTCGAATTAGAACCGGACTCGGGGGTGTTCGGCTCATCACTACTGAGGAGGAAAAGTGAGAGTTCAATACTGCATAACTATAACTATATAACTATAACTTTGGGTGCTTAGTGATGTGCCCTCTGTTGTTGTTGGTACTGTAGGATTCTGGATCTGCACACCTAAAACTTGAAAAACACCCTTAAAAACATGTTTTAATGCAACGTATTATGTAACAGACTACAGATACAGGAGATCTGCTGCATGCATCCTTGCATTGTTTCAGAGAGCATTGGTTTTAGTTGTTAGACCATTGTCACATGTTGCTGCATGTTAACATGATGTTGTTGGTGCTCCTTGTTAAACAGAGCCAACATACCATGCATGCGTTGATTATTCATTCACAATCCTGTCTGAAATCTATGAGAATTTTCAGCTCCTGCATACACGTTGCGATCATCGGATTAAACTTTGCGTCCGATGATCGAACCGTCGTACGATTTTCATACGCATCCCCATCCTGCCCCGATTATCGTAAAGTTGGATCAGCGGTAATTAATTAAAAGAAAGCGCCTGGACAAATTGCGGTAATCGACCGCATGTATTTTTTTCTGTGCATGTGCAGTGTAAATCGTACGAATTTTGACGCACGGAAACTCCACCAACCTTTGCAAAAATCATACGATAAACTGAAGTTTTCTAACCTGCTGGTTAGTAGACATGTGCGATTCGGTTCGTTCCGAAATTCGTTTCAGACAAATGCAAACGAATCCGAAATTCCCGATTTCCCGAAATTCGTTATTGAACGAATTTCGTTGCAGCAAAATGACATTAGGGGATAAAAAATTACAACATTTTGCCTCTACAACACATCTCTGCTTAAAGTACAGAGGCTATAGAGTAGTGGTTAAAGGACAGGCTTGCCATTGCTAAGCTCCCAGGTTCAAATCTCGGGCAAGTCAAGTAATATTTATCGAGTGCCCCCCCTCCCTGCGCCTTACCAGGCCACGTGCCCTCGGCATTGGGAGGGTGTCCCCGTGCCGTTGGGGACAAGGGCCTCTTCCCCACAACCCTGATCCAGTGGCTGTGGAGGTCTGCGGGCAAGGGGCTAAATGGGGACATTTAAATTTCTGAGTTCTACCCCCATAGACTTGCATTGAGTTCTAAGTTCGAGTTAGAACTTTTTCCATGTTCGAAAGTTCGAGTTAGAACCGAACACGGGGGTGTTCGGCTCATCACTAGTGCACATGTCTACTGGTTAGTCAAAAGTCAACCGATTGTACAGTATTTGTGGCTGTACACTGCCCATCAACCTTACGAATATCGGACGAAAACGCAATCGCATACAAAAATCAGACGATATTGGTAAGGTGTATGGGCACCTTTACCCAGAAACAAATAACAAGAATCACGTGCTGTAGAGTTCAAAGGAATATAGCTCTGATTTTTGGCTTGAGGAACTTCAAAAAAGATGTGTCAGATTTTTTCATTCATTCCTAGTTAGAAGGCAAGCTGAAAATAGGGATGTCCCGATATCGAATTTTGAAGACCACGGACAAGTACTTTCCCTCAGGTACTTGCCAATACCAATTACCGATACTTTTTCTTAGAGGGACATGTGACATTTTTTCTAAAACAATACAGATTAATGATTTTAGGGCAGTTTCTTTATAATTATGAACAACTTTAACTTAATCCATGATTATACTTGTCCTGATTGTGGTGAACATACTTAATGATTTTAGGGCAGTTTCTTTATAATTATGAACAACTTTAACTTAATCCATGATTATACTTGTCCTGATACAAAAAAAATATTTTAACAAAAACCGCATTTGACGTGCTAAGAAGCCCTTCTCATTGGTCAGCGTGGTCATCTGACTGCACTGACCAACGAGTGCTTGCAATTTCTGAGTGAAATTAAAAAATCATAGCGCAGGGCTCCACTGGATGGGAGTACTGGGGATAGCTAGTACACCCGTACTGGCGAGGGGAAGGACCATTCACCAAAAGGTAAATATAGCATAGGGACGGAGACAGCTGGCTAGATTTAAGCGGGTAATTCCATTTTCCCAGATTACTTGGGAAAGTGAACTTACCGTTTAATGTGTATTGTGCATGTTAGAGAGTGGTCCTGCCCCACTACCACAATATGGCACGCAGTAGAATGAGGGCAGCACTCAGTGCACACACATACACAATGCCCTATGCATGCATTTATTTGCACGCAGATGGCGGGGGTGAGGGGTTGGTTTTTATTTGTATTTATATTTTTAAAAACATTTTTATCACTTTTTTAATTTTTGTTTTATTATTTTGTATTTTGTTATCACTTTTTTTTCTTTTAACTTTATTGATCTCACACGGCTAACAAGCCTTTATGTGATATCATTCGGAGGTGACAGGTTTTCTTTATGAGCCTGCCATCCAATACAGAATATACAGCACAACATTGTGATGTACAGCTCCGTTTGTGACAGCTGGCACAGAAAGCGCTACGATTATCAGTTAATAAATAGCACCAAACGAAAGCTCTATCAGTGTCAAAACGTATATACAAAAATTTGGGTACAGTGTTGCATGACAGAGCACTTCTTTTTGTGTTTTTTTTTGGGGGGGGGGGCAAAAAAGAATCTTGCACCAGGGCCCTTTGTTCCTTAGCTCCGCCACTGTTCACAGTCAAACTTTCACAGCACTGAAAAATGAAAAATGGCCTGGTAATGAAGGGGGTTTAACATGCCAGTACTTAAGTGGTTAATGACGATGTCATTGTCTTGCACATGAACTCCCCCAGTTCCTTTTTTATATATTGTGGGAAATCCTCCAAAGAAGTATGACACCATTTTTGGCTTTGTAATGGATGTAGCAAATGGGCAGAGCTCGGATTCTGGGGTAATTAGCTTTCTACTGACAAACCCGCATGTGATTCAGTTGCAGCTACAGAGGCAGATAGCAACAGAAATAGAAATAAAAGTTTAAGTAGCATTGACCTTTAAAAAGTACAACAGAAAAAGTAGACAGTTTCTCTTAATTGTGTGTATTTCGATCTACTATATTATAGCCTATATTTCCCGCCCCACTACATTTTATTTTAAAGACACACAGACAATAGCAATTATAATAAATATGCCATTTAGCTACAAACTATATTGCAGCAGCAACATTGCTTAGAGTTTAAATTAGGAATTAAATATGTGCATGTATACAAATCCAAGAATGCCAGATTAATGCTTCAGCTCAATTAACATTGCAATCCATTTATTTATACATTGCACACAGAAGTGAATAATAAAAGGCCCATCATGGTCACAAGGTTTTTTTGCTGTATTTCCCAGTTATGTTAACATTTTCCATTGACAGTAAATCTTGTACAATGTCATCATGAATTGCAGTGTACAACAATGAATACTTATGATGGTTTATTAATAAGGTGCAAGCTAGGAATTCCTTGGAGTATATTATTGTTTTATAGAAAGGTGAACCAAAAGGCTCAATTATCAAGGGTAATCAGGAGTGTTGAGTATTGCATTTATCTTTGACTAACAATACTATTCATTTCTTGGTTTATTAAGCTTTTATACCGTAGATTTATTTCTGTAAACAAAAAAAAAAAACATTTTCAAAGTTTAATGTCACTTTCCACCATTAAGCATTTTCGTGTTGCTCTGCTGCAATAGATAACAGATACTTTAATTCTGTTAAGTGCTATTGTTTCCAAAGCTCAATAGCATTGTAGGACAATGTGATACTATGTTACTGCTAATTTATTACATACCACGTAGAACAAGATGACACATTGAAACAGTTTTCATTGTGCTTACACAATACGGTGGTTACTATTCTCTTAGTAGCCCCTCCAACCAACTTATACTCAACTATACTGCAAATACCCTGGATTTACAAGGTGGTAACATTTTTCATACATTTTATATATATCATATACAATTGTTTCACAGACCATTTTACAATTTAATGTTATTAAAACTGCAATATCAGTCCATTTAATTTTGTATCTATGTAGCGCACAAAATTGAAGAGGTGATTGAAATGCAGGTTTCTGCTAAACAGTAGACATGTAAGCCGGCAAAAAAAATGGTGTGTTTAGTTTAGTTTCGTATGTTTTGTTATTTTGTTTTTCAGGATTCGAATCTGAAAGTCAATTACTTTTGGCATTCAGATTTGGATGAATCCGAATTTTCATTAATTTCAGATGAGTGAAATGATAATTACAAACAAAAATTTGTTGCAGAAAAGTGACATTAAATGTCTAGGCCTTTAGGTCATATCATATGTTTTTTAAAAAAAACAGCATGGCCCCCTCAATTCATTTCAAACCCTATAGGTCTGGTAGGAATGTTATGAGGGACACCGATGTAAAAAAAAAAAAAACAGTTCCCCCGGCAATTGATACCAGGCCCTTTAGGTCTGGTAGGAATTTTTAGGGGACCCCAATGCCAAATAAAATCGAAAAAAAGGGGTCCCCTTGAAATTGTATACCAGGCCCTTAATCCAGGCAGTAGCCTGGCAGGGCAGGAAAGGGAGGGGGATGAGAGATCACCCCCCTCTCTGCACCATACCATGCTATTAGCTATTTTAAATTGGAATAGCCAATAGTAGCCTGGCTCTGCCGAACTGCCTTCCATCAATCATCCAGGCTGCTATTGGCTATTGCAATTTAAAATAGCCAATCACCTAGTATGGTGCAGTGAGGGGGGCAGCAGTCTGGCAGGGCAGGAAAGGAAGGGGAATGAGTGATCACCCCCCTCCCCGCACCATACCATTCTATTGGCTATTTTAAATTGCAATAGCCAATAGCAGCCTGGCTATTGCTCCGCCAAACTGCCTTCTGTCAATCATCCAGGCTGCTATTGGCTATTGCAATTTAAAATAGCCAATCGCCTAGTATGGTGCAGTGAGGGGGGGGGGGCGCTCAATTGTCTCCCCCCCTTTCCTGCCCTGCCAGGCTGCTGCCTGGAATAAGGTTCTGGTATGGAATGTAAGGGGGGGGACACCATGTTTTTTCCTTTTTTTGGCGTTGGGGTCTCCCATAAAATTCCTATGAATTGCTGTGGAAACGCACACTGTTTTTTTTTCATTGGGGGCCCCCCTAACATTCCTACCAGACCTAAAGGGTCTGGTATAAATTGTCAGGAGAACTGCACCCTGTTTTTTAATTATAATTTCTGTGGACTGTTTAACACTTTAGTGTATTCTGTGACTGCTGTCAAATTTTTGTTTACATTCAGGATTGGAATGTCTGCAAAGAAGCACAAGTTGTTGCAGAATAACGCATATCTCTCAGCTTTTTTCTTTGTTTAAATTTTGTAACAATATTCTGTTACTTTGTTTTTTTTGGGTACAAGTCCAGAATGTCAACAAAGAGCAGAAAAGACTAAGCCCTCGTTCACACCTGAACGTTTTGTAGCGCGTTCTACGCTCGACGAACGCTCTACAAAACGCTAAAAAATATAAATCCCATTGTATTCAATGGTCTCGTTCCCACCTTGGTGTATTTCCGCCCGTCCCTAACGCGCTACAAAACGTCCCACACCTGAAAAGGTACAGGTACTACTTTGGGCCGTTTTGTTGCGTGTTTCCATTGGGATACAGCCAAGTAGCCTTCGGAAACGCGCAACTTTTTACCGCGAATCGTGGTAAAAAAACGCGCGACAGACGCGCATATGCAATACGCCTAGGTGTGAACGAGACCTGAGAGCTGTAAATGACAGCATTCCTGCTTCTGTTTAGTTCCGAATGAAATTTGGATTATCCGGATTTCGTTATCAAACATTCGGATATGTTCGGATTCATTATTTCTGTCATGCAGAAATTCATATGCATGCGAATGTCCGAATTTACAGAATGAAATGAATCACACATGTCTACCAAACTGCTACAGGAATAAACTTGAGATAAGGTTTGTCTGCATGTTCGGCTGAGCTGCAGTGCAGAAGGACTTCAACTCAGCCAATCCAACATCTGGGATCAGTGGATCCGTAGCTCCGGCAGCTCACTCGCTGCTGTTCCCCCCTATTATCACAGGGGCCAAATGGAGTGAGTGAATGGCCGAATGCCGCCTATTCTGCTCAGTACCTTCATGGTACCAAGCAGAATAAAAAATAAGTGAAAAGAAAGGAAAAAATTGTTGGAAAATATGTAAAACATTTAAACAAGTAGTGAAATGAAAAAAATAAAGATATTTTAAAGAAAAAAAAACAATAGGGCAGAGCTAGCGGTGACAGCTAGCTCCACCCAACTGTTTCCTCTTGGCCGCCACCTGCTAGAGTCTTCGAGCAGGTACCGGCCAATGAATATCAACTGGGCGGAGCCCGCCATGACTCTCCGCCCAGTTGTTATTGTTTAATGACAGATCAGAGTCCCCAGGTCATTTATTACAACTGGGCGGAGATAACGTCTGGCTCCGCCCAGCTGTCATTTGAGGGGTGAACGGCAGGCCTTCGGCAGGCTGTTCTCCTCGCTTTGGCTGTCACTTCAGCCGCCTTTGGCTGCTGTACGGGCTATTTGACTGAACCGAAGGGGTCCGGCGGACGAAAAGAGCCAATTTGGCTCTTTAGTGAATAGTAGGGCTGGTAATGATTAAAATTTTCATGTTCGATTAATCTAATTTTTTTTAAGCGATTAATTTCGATTAATTATAACGCACATACAGATTCAACTGCATTGGCCTATACACATACATCCCAACAATGAAGTAATAAAATGAACTAGGATCACACTAATCCAGCACGTTATTATTCTGAGTTGCCCCACTCAAGTGGCGGCCATATTGAGTGGGGCACGTGAGATTAATAACGTGCCCCACTCAATATGGCCGCAGCTTGAGTGGGGCAACTCAGAATAATAACGTGCTGGATTAGTGTGATCCTAGTTCATTTTATTACTTCATTGCTGTGCTGCATTTGTATAGGCCAATGCCTTTGCTGGCGCTCGTGCAGAAAGTTTATTGGGCAAACTCACCGGCCCAAGTGGCTCAGTCGCCTAACGAAGGGGGGAGGAGTCCGGTGACATCACGGACAGGTCATAAGTGAACAATTATGCTGTACAGTTGACACCATGCATGAGGATTTTTGTTAAAAAAATCCTATTTGCCTAATCTGACATTTATTGACTGCATACGACACAGCAATTATTAAAATTTAAATGAATAACATAAGTCAGGAAATAAGTTTGATCTAGGAATGGGGATGTGCCTAGATTTTACTTTGTTTTAAATATGCCTCAAACTTGACAATCTGGTGTATGGTTTGTAAGACAGTAGACTTTTTGCAGACTTTTTGCACCACCAAAAGATTGACTTATCTAAGGGTCAAAGTCTAAGGAGCATCTGAGATTCAAAAACTCCCTGAAAACTGCTATAACGTGGATGAGTGTTGGTGATGGACTCTGCCTTGGGGGACATGCACTCCTTTAAAAGTAACATTTTGTGCTTTACAAACAGCCTCCCGAGATCTGTCTATTAGCTCTGCTAAATGATAGATCCCCATTGGCTTCTGCTTATCAAACCAGGGGAAATGTAATTTAGTGGTGCTATCACTACAGTCTCTAAATGACAGATTAATGCTAACTATTGTTTGTTAACAAGCCAGAAGAGGATTCCTGGGTGACATCATTGACCAAATATGGTCATGGCCATATTTGTCATTGATGTCACTCAAAATCTCTGGCATTGTTGTTAATATTCCAGCAACACCAGAGATCTATCATGTCATTTATTTTCCTTTGAGACAGGAGTAGCAGCGGGGCAGCAATGTTGCTTTGGCAGGTCAACATTATTGGATGTTGTTCATTGTGACTGACATGGATCGATATCATTGGATGACATGATTAACATTGGATTTACATCAAGAACAATAGTTTTTTTTCCAGTAAAACATGTTTTTACTGCGTGGTTGTTTTTATTTACTATTATTGTGTGAATGAGTAACATTGTAACATTTACACATTTAACTAGGGGGTCTGCATATTTCTGTGTAATAGTCGTAAAAGACCCATATGCAGGCATGCAGCTTGGATGACCAGGAAAGCAGGGGGGACAATTAACAGGAACAGTAGTGACCCCCTTCCCCATACTAGGCCACCATACCCAGCCTCCCTACTATTGCAAGGCACCTTATCCCCATATTGATGTGGACAAAGGCTTCATCCTCACATCCTGTCTCCCAAAAGAAGACAGGGGTCTGTGGAGGGGTGTCATTAGTGTAAGGGGGTCTCCCAGATATGTGGCCCTCCATATAAATGAGTATGAGGTACACAGTACCGCTTGTAATTCATTCACTAAAAAAATGTAAAAGTAAATAATAACAACAACAACAACCCCACCTTAAAAAAGTCCTTTATTAAAAAAAAAAGCAATATCCCACAATGTAAATCCAATGTTACAGGAGAATTATGGGATTGATAAAATACACTAATGCCAATAGTTAGAGCCAACGTGTGACACTGAAGCTGTCACACATATTATTCAAGATCTGATCAATCACATACCACTGATTGCTCAGCTCATGATCTTCTCCTTGCAGAGAACAGTTACTGAGTCACTGCTCCCTGCAGGGATTCCCCCCTCTCCTTTCTGTTCCTGCAGCACTGACTAGAGGGACAGATGGGGATGGGGCGGGCACAGCTGGCTTTGCCTTTAGAGAGGCAGAATCAGCTGTCAATCAGGTAGTGGGGTGGATCCCAAACAATATTGTTCATCGCAGCTCTGCGCTTTCAGCATATAGCGGGCAATAGCTGAGTTTTGGGTCACAGGAAGACATTAGTAAATGTCCTCTGTGACCCTAAAGAGAACTTCAGCCATATTTCTCTTTTAATCATGTCATCCAGCAATATAAATGCATGTCAATAACGATGATGTTCAACCACTGTCATGACAAAGCTGAGTGACCATATTCAGTCAATGATGTCATCCTCGGGTGAAGTTCATGGGTGTTGTTGTTAACAGTTTACAGCACTGGGGCGGGGTCAGTCATGTCATTTTGCAGTGATTTTGCTATGGCCACTAAATAACAGATTTGTGAACAAACATAAGCTGGAGGTTTGGGCTGTCAAACTGGCCAAATATGGCCAGTTTGCTCACCTGTTCAAGTAACTGCATTTAGGCTGGGTTTTGGGCAAACTCATGTTCAACCCAATTCCAAAGCTCATCCCTAAGTTATAAATACTGTTGTGCGACACTTTAGGTCATGGCCCATGGATTTGTGTTAGTAGAAAAGGGGATTAAAGCAATGTGTGAAGCTATTGAATGATAGTGAAGTCAAGAGAACAAACTTTAAGTGAGACCAGTGATGGGAGGGGTGCCAACGTCTGCGGACAGGGTCCTTGTATGCCACCCAACAAAGAGTAAAACATGGAGTATCTCTTCTCTTTAAAAAGTAACCTACTCACATGAATGATCAAAGGATTAGGAGCATCCTGTTTACACTATTGGTGTCTGATTGCAACAAAAAAGGTTTGATTCTGCTTCTCTATTTAGGACTGTAAGAAAGGCACTGTGCAAGCAACAAGTCATTGGAATTGTAGTCTGCATATGACTGCATTTAAGCTACATAAATAAAATAAATAGACTGAAGGGGAGATAGCCTGTGTAGTATATACATTGTGGCATTTGTGGACAGGTCTATAACTATATATAGCCTATATTTTAAATTGCATGATATAATCTATGGGACATTAGTTAGTCATTAATTGTGACTATAGAAATAATGGTAGTAATGCACTCAAGTAAAAATAAGCAAACACATTTCGATTTAACCCACCTGAGCTTGAGATTTACTAACAGAGTAGGTCACGTGCACTTCACAAAGGGACCCCCTGGCAAAACACCTTGTCCCAATGTCGATGAGGACAAGGCCCTCTTCCTCACAACCCTCTCCCGGTGGTTGTGGGGGTCTGTGGGCAGGGGAGCTGATAGGAATCTGAGTGCCCCCTTTCATGAAGGTATGGTAAGTTGTTATCCCTACTCATTTCACAAAATGCAGTAAAATTGTAAATAAACACACAACAGCATACAAAAATCAAGTCTTTTATTTAAAAAAATGTCCATCGATGTAATCTAAGGTAAATCGCATTGCCCAGTGATGTAGATCTATGTCAATCATGATGGCTAATGACCGCCAGCTCGCCAAAAGAAAAAATACCTGCTGCCCATCGACCTGACCGATCCTAACCCCAACAAACTCTCGCAGCAAAATTACAGCTCTGACCCGAATGTCAAAAATGGGGCGAAGCAAGACCTAACGTCACCGGACTTGTTCCCCCCTTTGTTGACATTAGAGAGCAGAACTGTCATAATAACAACTCTGCTCCCAAATGTCAACAAAGGGACATAACAAGTCCCGTGATGTCAGGACTTGCTCCCCCTTTGTTGATATTTGGATCAGAGCTGTGTTTTTGCGGCAAGAGTTTGTCAGGATTGGTTGTGTCGGTGAACATCCGAGTATTTTTTATTTCGGTTCGGTGAGTCAGTGGGCGTTATCCATCATAGTTGACATGGATCTACATCGCTGGACAACGTGATTGATCTGTTGATTACATCGATGGGCATTTTTTGTTTTTCATAAATAAAGGAATTGTTCAAAACTGTGTTGTTGTTTTTTTTTTTTTAAATAAAGGACTTTTCTTTACAGTGTGGTGTGTTTATTCACAATGTTACCATATTTTGCGAATGAGTAGGGATAACAATGACTCATTGCTCATTGACCAGGGGGGCGGCCTCTGTGTGCCCCCCTTATGAAACGGGGCACCCAGATTCCTATAAGCCCTCTTGCCTACAGGCAACAACTCAGTTTTTGTTTCTTTCAATTAACTAGCCCCCTGTCTTTTAGCTTCTGTGTGTAAAAGTATCAAATATAATCACATCATGGCTGTTAACTACATTAAACCAATAGGCTCAGTTTTGCAACCTTTTTATGTACCCTCTGGAACCAGGAAACAGTGTACATGAGGTCAGGCAGTTGACAAGGCAACAACTTCATGTGACCTCTGACTCTTGAACTGTCAGATAAAGGTAAAGCTGGTGAAGCTAATAATGGTAACAACTACAAATCTTTTATTTTTACATAAGTCTGCAAAATTACAGTATTTCATTACTGAACATTCAGATTTTTGCAGAAGCCCATTTGTTAATGGTTTTCTTTAACCACAGTAAGCTTATATCCATCTGGTTGCTGTGGGTGGCATGATATCATTACTTTGATCATTGTCCTTTGGATTATGTTTTTTCTCTCTTTGCAGTTATCTAATTCTGGTTGTAGCAACATGCAGGAAAAAAACACCTACTATATTGGCTAAGACAGGTGTTAACATAGCACACGATCAGCATGTGTATAAAGTGTGATTTCTTTCATGTAAGTTTGCTAAAAATTAAAAACTGCTTATTTATAAATATGTACAAATTAACACCACTGCAAAATATCCAGTTCACAGCTTATTGTTGAAGCCATATCTAACTTTCTTTGAGAAAATATAACAAAGATGATGTTTATACCAAATGCTTTGAAAGAACAAACCATTTGTAATAAACACATTTATTTAATATATTTTATAAGTTAATAATAAAAATGTGCACACATGGCATCAATGTAAAGTAACTGATTATGTGATCTATACTAGGCAATTCTAAGGGGGTATTCACAAAGCAGCCAAGTGAATAACCGACCCGAAGTGAAGTGTGCCGAACGCTGTTCAGCTATTCACTTCAGGCTTGTACAGCTGAAATAAGCCGTACACTGACTAAAATCAGCCGTGCATCGGCTTGCTGCGGCTGGCTTTGGGTCGGCCGAACATGCTCAGCATTACATTACAATGAGAGCTTGTCCGGCGGGGATATGAAAGTGACTCTTCTAAGCTCTCATCCTAATGACAGAACAGCGTCCCCTGGCTACCTAGTAACCAGGGGATGCTGTTCTGTCATTTAGGATGAGAGCTCAGCAGAGTCGCTTTCATATCCCCACCGGCTCTGCTAAGCTCTCATCGTAATGACAGAGGGGCGTCCCTGGTTACCTGGTAACCAGGGATGCCCCTCTGTCATTACACACTGAACCCGGAGGAGCCGCTGTGATATCACGGCAGCTCCGCCGGGTTCTCAGTGTAATGACAGAACGGTGTCCCTGGTTACCAGGTAACCAGGGATGCCTTTCTGTCATTACACAGTGAACTGAACGGAGCTGTCAGTAGTAGGCTGTCGGCCAGCCAATGGCTGGCAGTTTAGACAGCTTCGACTTCCACCTGGGCTCAGTCGAGCCAATGCATATGCCTTCGGTTCGACTGAGCCCCTCGAGTCAACTTCGGGAGCTGTACGGGCTATAGTGAATAGCCCGTACAGCAGCCCTTTGGTTCTACTGAACCGAAGGGGCCCTGGGGCCGAAGCTAGCCGAAGGATCAGCCAAAGCTATGGCTAGATCCTTCGGCAGCTTTTTGAATAGACCCCTAAATGTTATTGCCACCCTTAACTCTGAATTGCCTATTTTACCACCTCTTTGAAATAAGGGCAATGCAAAAATAATACCTTAAAGGGAAAAGCACTTAATGACCTTTTATTTTTAAAGGTTAATTTTGTTTGGTGAGTCTATCGTAAAAAGGGGGTTTGCATTGGGTAATTGTGAATCCCATTTTTCATTTTGGAGTCAAAGCATAGAGTACCATGTTTTATGCATACAGAACAGCCATAGAGGTTGATTTACTAAAGGCAAATACACTTTGCAAGGGCATTTGTACATTGCAGGGGAAGTTTCCCTTAGTTTGGTGAATGTGGTGATATTTCCCTTTGCAAAAAATACCCAATCATGCGCATGGAAAATAAAAAAAACAGCATTTTTGCTTGCACATTGGGGTGATGGAAGTCAGCAGAACTTCACTTCATTCACTATTGGAAGCACTATTGAATTTGGAGCTAATTCAGGTAAAGCTTAGGGAAAGCTGACAAACTGCATAGTGAAAGATTAGGGTCAGTTAGAAACTGTACTTTAATTGTTAGCTCCTTGAGCAGTTAACCCCTTTGCTGCCTTTTATGCATTTTAATTATTGGGGGCTTTTCTTTCTTCCGTTTTATTTTGTGGTTGATTTGAGGTCAGTGTTCACTTTTATTTGCTGTCTTGTCTAGACCAAATAAACGTTTTTGCTTGAAGACTTCCCTTTTGTTTCAGGGGTTGGTATTTCATGTTTTTTAATTATTTTGGGGGCCTTGCCCTCAAAACTTGACAACAATATCAACAATTGAGAAAGTGACAAAAGATTCCTGAACAAGTCCTAGAGTTGGTCATCTGCTTTCAGAGATCTGAGGGGACCAATACCTGGATGGATGCTGTATTTCACATACTGTTTCTCTACTACTTTTGTGAGAATTTGAAGTAATTTTATACTAGAATTGTACTGAAGGTTTTGTCTTTTAGTCTACTACATTTGGGCCTAGCCTTGCTCATTAAATTGTTCTGCTGCAGGTTAATTTTACACTACTTTATTATCTGCAGTCTCCTAATTCTTGTAGTTTAACATCTACCAGTGCTCTTTGTCTATAGTAAATTTTGGCATATTATCCCTGAATAGTTGGCCTAGCCTTGCTATTTTAATTTATGGTCCAACTGCTGGCCAATGTTACACTGTTGGGTCATCTGAGGCCTCTTAATTCTTGTAGAAAAACACCTGCCTATATTATTTTCTTTAGTACATTTTGGCCAAATCTCTCTAATTAAAAATGCCCTGTTGCTGGCCAATTTTACTTTGCATTAACTGGAGTCCCCTAATTCTTACTAAGAGCTTGATAGAAATTGTCCAGTGGCAGAACAGTTTTGCATCAGCAAGAACAGGGACAGCCATAGTGAACTACTGGCCTAATTGATGAAAAATGTACGTGTTGCTGCTAAAGCTACCTGAATAAAGCCTTTTTTCTAACTAAAATCATTCTGATTGGGTGCTCCTAATTGTTAAAGTAGAAATCACTTCCACAGCCAACTATGCACTGCCAGTGTACACTGTTTTGGAGACTGTCTGTGAAAATATTACTGTTTAGTAACACCACATACGGCTTAAGGGCATTCCCCAAGAATCTTATGTATGGGATTTGTGTATTTTCAATGTTGGTCTCAAAGCTGAATGAAAAGACCCTCTCCCCACTGTACAGTATTTTATTACATTTTTAAAAAAATGTTTGCATTGGTATTTTCACTGTATGTTTTGTTCCTCCCCAAATTCTAAAATCCCTCTAAAAACCTGGGGCTCACATGATCCTTACTTTTTACTGTCTGGCATGGATATTTTGCAACATTTTACTAATGTTACAAGTGGTATTAATACGATGAACACTGTCTGAACAGTTGTTATTTCCTAATAAATAATTAATAAAAAACATGACTTGACATGGTCCATTTCCACCCGCTGTTAAAAATGCTCTGGCACAATCCAGCCAGTGTATTAGGAAAAAACTCACAAAAAAAGCTAGTACTACACCATTTCCCTGAAGCCCACAGATGGGCAAAAGAAGGGTCCTTAACTGCAGTATCATAATCTATTTGTTAAAAAACCTTGCTTGGTGTCCATGGATAAAGTTCCTGCTGACAATGGTTCATCCCTTTACATGGAAGAATAATTGCTTAGTAATATGATTCATTAAAACATAAACTCATTGCTATCTAATCATGAAGAAAAATGCAAAGGAAAATAAGGTCATTTCTTTGTGAGCACGATTATAAAATTGAGGCTGAAATCCTGATCTCTATCTGCTTGCTCCCATTTGAGCCTATTGCTTGTAATGTGATTGACAGAATAAAATAAATCAAGTCTACTTTTTCACTTATTAATATAATATGAACTGTGAAAAGATTAAAGTCCCATTTACATAACCCGAGATGAAAGGAGGTGAAATATTGTAATTATCTTTTCAAGCTAAATTTGAACTGCAGTTTAAAATTAACCTATGCAAATGAAAGGTTAAACCAAAGTAAAGTGGTGCGCCTGTAAAAAGTATTTTTGCTAGTATAGTTTTATGGCCATGCACTTAATTACTACCTAGAACAAAGACAGACATCAATATTCAGACAAAAAAAATACTAGAACATTTTTATTGCTAGACTTGTTCTACACAAATGAAATGTGATTTACAAGTTAATGCTGGGTGAATGGGGCACTTCTCAGATTTAATGGTGCTAATTTGAAATGAATTAGGCTGCTTTGTATGGTGGTCAAAGTGTAGTTGGGCTATAATAGCAATATTAAGGGTAAAACATATTGGAGTGGAGAAATAAAGTTTTAAACAGCTGAGTATTGGTTTTAAGGCTATTGATTAGTAATGCAGTGCCCTTGTTTTATCTGGATGCAATCAGCTTTATGTAAATACATGTGTTGGCATTTAAAGCCAGGTATTTTATATACAATTCATATTCATAATCATGCACTGGGCTTTACAGAGTCTCTGAGGAGGATTAATGATTGTGCCTCAGCAGCTATTAAAATAGGCTGGCATCATTGTACAACAAGTTGTTAGGTAATGCTTATTTCCTTAGTGAAGTAAGTTCAGATGGATTGGCTGATTCATGGTTCACATGGACTGTCAGCGGGACCCTCTCCCCAAAGCAGTAAGCCCACACTCAATGACTCACCACTTACTGGGTGACCACTGATATCCCCTGAGTGACATGACTTCACTACTACGAAAGTGCTACACTTACTTTCTAAAATAGCATCTGATAGGTTTGCTACTTCCTTTTTAGGTAAACTATGTCTAAGGGTGGGGATTTGTCTCCCATAATGCCTTGCAAAGTGAAAAGTGGGATCTTCATTGGACCATACAGGGTAATCTGAGGTCACCCAGGGGGAGAAAGCCCTCACTTTCCCTTTTGACGCCTTTTTAACAGGTCACTAATACATATGTTGGACTCCACTTTTTTAAAGTACAGGTGAACACAATGGGGGTGATTTACTAACCTAAACACACGCACGCACCAGGTTCGTGTGATTTTTACACAGCAAAGCGTATTTATCAACAAAAAAGTCTCTATAAGCATGTTTCCACTAATGCCATATATGGAAAAATTATGCATATATAATGCTGCTTCACAGTTTAGACAAAAATGGTTAGCTCATGCATTTACATTCCTGCATTCATCAACGCAAGCAACACAATGCAATGCAATGCAAGCAACATCACCTTGCAATTCAGGGCAGGGCTTTGCACAACACACCTGCTGGGTGTGTACACACTACAAAGGTGTTTAGATTCCAACCATAGATCATGCTGGGAGGGAACACACTACAGAGGTGTATACATGTTCGTGGTGTGTTTATAAGGTTAGTAAATCAACCCCAATATATCCAAAGCACAGTAATATTGGCAATACTATTTTTGTCCCATAATCAGATGCAGTTTTTTTCTAATGTAATTTTTTTTGTAAATGTTTTATGTAGTTTTATTTGTGATCATGTGACCATACAGTCTTTTTTATAGTGCTTGTTCCACATAGCGGGGGACATGTCAAGTCACTCAGTGGCAGACACTTTTTATTCCATAAAGCTTGTTGTCATCCACAACTGAAGTGTCATTGGCACTTGATAGGTTAGTGCTGTGTAAAGGCTGACTTGCTGCACGATCTGATATGTGTGTCAAATGGGGGTTCTGGCACTGCGATCAGCTCCCAAGCAGTCATTGCTGTGTAATGGTCATCTTGCTGTACAAGTTGCTATGGGAGTCAGGCAGTGAGTAAGAGCCGAGGTTACTCTTCCCTGGTGGCACAGACTCATTTATGTTTGTGTGCACTGTGTTGTCAACCAGCATAGCAGGGGGCATGGGGCTAAATCGACTATAGGAGATACAGGCATGTTGTGCATTGGCACGGAATCCTGTATCTCAAGGAAGCACAGATCTACAAACTGACATGATAAAACAGACTCATGTGATTTAAAATTTGGGGGTAACATACCATTTGGGGTAACACAACTCTAATTAATTTCTTGTGCAACAAAAGGTCATCGAGGATCCCCTGCTATTTAGTTTTAGACCAACTGGAATCTAAGGATAAGTGAAAACATACTGAAAATAATTTCTAAATGTTGTCCCTTCAGCACCATCCTGCAAATATGATAAAAAAGCATCATATTTTCGCTAGGTGTAGGTTAAGAGAATATACTTGTTATTCTTTCATGCTGACAGTTCTTGAATGCTTGGTCTATGTACTCCAGACTACTTTAAACAATAGGTTTTTATTTATTTGTATACTATAGAAAGAGCACATACTGTAGTTACCTTTTCAATTATCATTCACATTTTTTTTTTCACCGGAATGCACATTTTAGATGAAATATGAAGTAAAAAATTGCATCGTCCTCTTAAATAAAATAAAATTCCACAATGAGTTTGATTTACTAATAACAAATAGACTGTTTACATAGCAAAGGGAATTTTCACTTTTACTTTGCTCTTTTACCTTAGCTTGGTGACTGTTGTGAAAATTCACTTTGCAAGGAATACTCAATCATATGCAAGACACAAAGTAAGAAATAGCTCATATTAAACAGAGTACAAGCAAGTAACAATGCCTAATACACAACTTCGGTATAGATCTACACACAATTTTTTTTTTTAAATAAAATAATATTAGGCATGCCAGATTGGGAGGGTATGGGAAGGGTGGGAAATAGAAAGACATCAGGGAAAAAGGAATATAGATATAACCGGAAATTAGGAAAACAAACAACATTAATCAATTCTTTGACTTTGCTAGAATCCACTATGGGTGTTGTCAGAGTATATATTTAGGATACATTCACCCTCACAAACCTTATCAAATATTTATTCTAACTAACATATATAGAATTCTTGTATTGTTTTATCAACTTTGCTACTTTTGCGACTTTATTTTTTGCTACTCTCTAAATTCTGCCCTGTTTATTTGCCAGCAGCCATTTTGAAAAAGGGCAGATGATGCAAGCTGTCTTCGCTTTCTGTTTATCTCCCTCTCCCCCCTGATGAATTGCCTGAAAATCATGCACATTGCAGTGCAAGCCTGAACCCTGTGTTTCCATGATACTATGGACACAGTTATAGATGCAAGATTGCGTGAAATGTAATTAAATCTTATACAATCTCACTTAGGCACCTGCTGCTTCACTGCTGGAAGGAAAAGGAAGTGAAGAACAAAAACATGTAAGTAGATTGAACATTCTTCATTATTGACAAACAAAACTAAGGTGATCCTAGCTCAGCTCAGAAAGCTGGATGCAATGGATAACTTTAGTTTTTAACCTCCCTGGTGGTATTCCCGAGTGTGGCTCAGGGTTAATTTTCAGTACCAATAGCGGTAACCCCGAGCCACACTTGGGATTGCACAAACGTGTCACTTACCTTGTCCCTATGAGCCCGAGGTGTCCTCTGCTGTGTGCGCCCGGCATCCGACTTTTAGTTTCATTTTCAGCGTCACAGCGGGGGGGCGGAGCCGGCTGGAAATTCAAAAGTGAAAACATGCAATATACACAGAATTCACACAATACAATGTAATATGCTATGATTTACATTACTGTATCAAATCATTTCACTTCAATTTTGTCCCTAGAGCTTTGTCCAGTGCCCTGCCTGCACTTTTACTGTTCTTTCTGCCTGGAAACTTGAGAACGTCTATGGTATACAAACAGCGTCCCTTTAGGTAAAAAGCGGTTTTAGACCAGGTAGAAAAAAGCAATAGTAAATTAGAATCACTTGCAGAATTGAGCGATAGCGATTCGTTGGGAAATTTGTCATCAGACACCGAAAGTGACGACAGCGACGATTCTGCGACCGAGCTCAGTGATGTGCGAATTTGGTACTCTATTGACTGTGGTACGGATCAGACAGCACCCCCAGAATTCCCATTTACTGGACCAAAAGATCATTAAAAAATGACAAATAAAATAAAAAAGAAACAATTGGGCGGAATTAGCAATGACAGCTGGCTCCACCCTACTGTTTCCTATTGGCCGGGACCTGCTAGAGTCTCCTATAGTGAATAGAGTCTCCTATAGTGAATAGCCCGTACAGCAGCCCTTTGGTTCGACTGAACCGAAGGGCTCCGGCAGCCGAAGCTGGCCAAAGGATCAGGCGGATCTACGGCTAGCTTTGTGAATAACCCTCATAGAAGCAGGTGGTGGATGATGTAACACACCTGGATTGCTATGCTTCCGTTCCCTTTACATCTCCTTTTTTTTTACAGCTGCTTGTTGCAAAAGAATTCCCAGTTAATTAAATGCAATAGTGCGTCCATGCCAGACTTTTATCCCAGTTTCATGGATTTTTTTACACCATGGGAATTATGAGTTTTTATTAAACAGTATTTTTTCAAACACTTCCTCTCTAGCTGTGAATAAATTAAAGCAGCGTGGGAAATGTCATCAGAAAAAGAACAGCACACAGACTTTGCCAAAAATAAAATAAAAAAAATAAAAAATATGTTGCCTAATAGATTGTGACATTAAAGGTGACATTTCAGTTGTGCAAATATTCCTTCTGACTGAAAAGAGAAAGCTTCAGGAATGTATTTTTCAGATTTTTGTTTTCAAAATCTGTTACTGCACAAGCCTTGACATATGGGAATATAAGAGAATAATCATGTCACATTCACCTCATATAATACTTTAAAAAATAAAGTTGTTTAATATAATAAAGTCACGTTGCTTATTTACTGATATGATGCTAAATGCTATAATATAGTGTTCTATAGCTAAAAGAAGTTTTGAAAATAGCAGTCTTTAAAAAAAAAGCAGGTTGTTTGTGGTTTTCCTTGAGGGTATATACACAAAGGCATCATTTAATTATAGCTTATTAATGTTAATCTAAAGAGCAGTAGCTTAAAGGGTAACTCCTCTTTAAAAAAATTAATATAGCAAATAAAATTATCACATAAGCCATTTTCTAATTTAATGTTATTAAAATGACCTTTCCATTTTAACTGTAGTTGCTGTAAGGTGTATACCAGTCACAATGGAGAGCGGAGCTGTGCATGGCCAATCTTGTTAGGATGGTGAGTGGAGGATCAGCAAATATGTGAAATATTTGCTTATCCTTCCGTGTGCCAAACAAACACCTGAGTGATCAGCACTGATCACTGGGTGATTGTAAATAACTGAGGACATAGTAAGATTACTATATCCCCAGTTATGAATGCACAGGAAGTGCTC
This sequence comes from Nanorana parkeri, assembly GCF_000935625.1. Taxonomy (NCBI): domain Eukaryota; kingdom Metazoa; phylum Chordata; class Amphibia; order Anura; family Dicroglossidae; genus Nanorana; species Nanorana parkeri. The sequence continues at coordinate 174,843 of NW_017308457.1, read as the reverse complement.
TACATGACTTCATGTTCATTCATGATTAGAGACATAGTAATCACTTACTATGTGCTCAATTTATGAATTAACCGAAGTGCTCAGTACAGAGGCTTCCTGTCCATTCATAACTGGGTAGAGTACTATGCCTCCTCAGTTTGTGAATAAACAGGAAGCCTCTGTACTGAGTGCTCCTATACACTGAGTGCTAGAACTGTAGAAAAAGAGATTGAGGATTCTGTGTCCTCAGTCTCTTTTTCTATGTCAGGAAATGTCAGGGTCAGTATATTTCCCTGAAGCCCCCCGACAGTAAAAAAAATAAAAATAAATGGTAAAAAATAAAATAAAACACAACCCCCTCCCAAACACTCACACATAACAGTGTGCATCATATTGTGGTGTACATCAGGCACATTTGCTGCAATGCTTTGTTAGAAAACATCACTGTGCTTGATTTTTTTTTCTTTTTGTAAAAATTTGTTATGCAACTGTGTGGCAGCGCATGGCAAAGGATTGCCATGCCTTGTAGTTTGCAGTGTTACGAATAAATATATGCCTGCATCATTTTATTACAACACATGACAACACAGTGCACAAGATACAAGCTACAGATTAAGCATTATCACAACACAGATTTTTAGCATAAGTTAGTCATTTTCCATTTTGCAAAAATTCCCAATTTAAACTTATAAACAGTTGTTATTTATTAGCTCTATACAGTTTTACCTTTTAGATTTAGCTGGAATATTGTAAATTATGCTTTTTTTGTATGATACTGACTTTAGTGTGTTTTTATCGATTTAATTGTGTATTTTTTAATCAATTAAATATTGATTTGATAAACATCAGTGCAATTACCTCAGGACCTACAAAATTAGCTGTACTATCTTTTTATTCAACCATTTCTGTGCTTTTCTGGAAATGTATGGTTTAGGGGGTATTTTATGAACTCTAAAACCAGCAGTTGAAAATTAAAAAAGGTGAAAATTTGGAAAAATTATCTGACCACCTGAGTTAAAAAGTGTTAGGGAGGGCTTGGCAGCTAAAGGGTTAAAGGAGAACTATGACATGAGTAATTTCCACTCACCTCATAGTTCTAAGCCGACCTGTGACAATGAGACTGTCACAGGTCGGCTCAGTAAATCGGGAGGTGAGAGAACACATACTGGGTTCCCTCACCTCTCGATCCTGTCACGGCTCTCTGCCGTGACAAGGGGAGGGGCTGGATTCCCCTCTCCCCGCTCCGATCTGCCAGCGCTGACTGGCGGACCGGACGGGGGAGGGAGCGGGTACAGCTGGCTCTGCCTCTAGATAGGCAGAGCCAGCTGTCACTCACGCAGCTGGGCGGATCCCGTCATCTAAGTCGGGATCCGCTCCAGGTGCGGCGTCTCAGTATACCGCGAGCTGTAGCTCGCGGTATACTGAGCTTAGGGTAACGGGAGGACGCTAGTTTGTGTCCTCCCGTTACCCCAAGGAGAACTATGGGGGGAAAACACTGACCCCATAGTTCTCCTTTAAAGCAACCTTCTTGCCAAAATTATTTTGCCCAAAAAGAAGAGAATAAATACTAACCTTTTCACTGAATGCACTGCAAAACGTTCAGGGTTATTCACGAAAGGGTGAAGAGTTTGGAGAAGGCAGGAGAAGTGAACAATTTAGGACAACATAGCTCAACTGGAAAGTGAGCTCAATTGGAGAATGTATCCAGATCAGCTATGTTGTACTAGATCAGGGATGTCCAAACTGCGGCCCTCCAGCTGTGGTGGAGCTACGAACCCCATGTACAGTAGCACCAGGAGTGTGAAAGAGATTTATGGCCAACTTCAGCCAAAACGTAATTTGTTTTAGGAAGAGTGTGGAAGAATTAGAACCCCTGTCAACTTTTTATTCCTGTTCGAATAGAGAAATTTGGTTGTCAGACAGAAAATGAGAGCTTATCCTCTAAAGCAGGGATGGCCAAACTGCGGCCCTCCAGCTGTGGTGGAGCTACGAATCCCATGAAGCTTTGCAAGATTCTCACAGCCACAGACATGACTCCCAGAGAGAGATGCATCATGGGATTCGTAGTTCCACCACAGCTGGAGGGCCGCAGTTTGGACATCCCCGTCCTAGATTGTTCACTTCTCCTGCCTTCTCCAAACTCTTCACCTTTTTGTGAATAACCTAATTTTTTTCACTGAAGAAAACCCTTCCTTTTAAATCTGCTGAAGAACTAACACTTTCCTTTGTCCCCTGCTGCCCTATGTGGTGCCTCCAGCCAGCTTCCACATTTCTAGAGGATACAGAAGGGGCCCAGCAGTAAGTATGTACTCTCTCCTTTTACAGGCCACTCTTTTTCGGATTTTAAAGCACTTCTATAGAGATCTTTGTTGAGTACTATAAGACTAAGGCTGAAGAATGGCTATGTAGCTTTTGGCTGTGTACTGCAACAAAAATGTAATAAACATTTTAGGGTAGTTGGTAGAGCCATTCAGATTATTCTCTTATTCTCTAACTCCCACAGCATATGGTGCTTTTTTATCCCATGCTTCTGTATGCAGGAAAAAAAAGTTACAGCCTTTGACAGTTCCTCTTCATTCCTGACCACTCTCTTCAAAGCGGATTGACTCTTGATTGACAGCTCTTATCTCACTGTCCCTGCACTTTCCCAGGACACAAAAAGGCTCCCCTTCCAGTTCTAGTGCCTGTGCTGTTTCCCCCTCTTTCTGCATTCCTGTGACTTCCCTTTTTTTTTTAAGTGAAGGGACAATGCTATTAAGCTAACATTAAACTGGTTCCTATGTACACAATTTCCACTATTACTTTTATTTATTGCATGACACTATTTTATAATACTTTCTATAGGCACAATCATTATTCTGAGATTTAATTGAACAGTTTTATTTTATAGTTTCACTGTTTTCTGGCACGTAATTTGTTTGCAATTGAGATCACTTTTTCTTATATCCTTTTACAGGTCAAAAGTGTCCACACTTTTAACCTTGTACTAAAATATTTTTAAAATGTCTGTTTTTTTTATATTTGAAAAGAAGAAATATACAGTGTGATTAGATACACATTTTTGTTTTTCATTTAAAAAAAATCTTTGTTATGAATTTGAACATAATGTATACTAATTAACAGATATTGAAGGATAGGAGTCATTTGCTATTAATAGTGCACATAATAACACATTTAAACAAACTCATAACAATTGAAGTAAATCAGTTATAAGAGATAAATACTGTTCAGCAATAATATTATGACCACCCCCTAATATTGAGTAGATCCCCTTTTGCCATCAAAACAACCCTGGCCCATCTAGACATGGCCTCCACTAGGCCTCTGAAAGTATGCTTTGGTATCTCGCACCAAGCCATCAGTAGCAGATCCTTTAAGTTCTGTAAGTTGCGAGGTGAGGCCTCCATGGATCGAACTTGTTTTTCCAACAAATCCCACAGATTGAGACCTGGAGAATTTGGAGGCCAGATCAACATCTAAAACTCATTGTTATGTTCCTCATGCCATTCTTGAACCATTTTTGGAGTGTGGCAGGGTGCATTATCCTGCTCAAAGAGGCCACTGCCATCAGGGAATACCATTTCCATAAAGGGGTGTGCTTGGTTAGCTACAGTGTTTAGGTAAATGGTACTTGTCAAAGTAACATCCACATGAATAGAAGGACCCAATGTTTCCCAGCAGAACATTACCCAATGCTTCACACTCCCTCCTATAGTGCATCCTGGTGCTATCTCTTCCCCAGGTAAGTGACACATACCCGGCCATCCACATGATGTAAATGAAAATTTAATTCATCAGACCAGGCCACCTTCTTTCTTTTGTTCCCCATGGTCTCTGTGTGTGTTGTAAAGTAACCACTCCAACCTCGTTTCAAAGATGGACTACAATCTCACATTTAGAGGGTTATTCACAAAGCTGTCGAAGTATCCAGCCGTAGCTCCGGCTGATCCTTCGGCTAGCTTTGGTTACAGGGCCCTTCGGTTCAGTAAAACCGAAGGGCTGCTGTACGGGCTATTCATTATAGCCCTACAGCTCCCGAAGTTGGCCGAGCGGCTCAGTCGAGACAGATCAGCGTCCCCTGGTTACCAGATAACCAGGGACGCTGAACCGTCATTACACTGAGTTCTCAGTGTGCAATGATACTTCAGCGCCCCCTGGTTACTAAGTTACCAGGGGACGCTGATCTGTCATTACGATGAGAGCTTAGCAGAGCCGGCGGGGATATAAAAGCCGACTCCGCTGAGCTCTTATGGTAAAGTACAGCGTCCCCTGGTTACGAGGGGACGCTGATCTGTCAGTACCATGAGAACTCAGCAGAGCCGGCGTGGTATCAAAACGATTGTAATGACAGCTGGTCCCGGCCAATAGAAAACAGTTGGGCTGAGCTAGCTGTCACTGCTAGCTCGGCCCAATCGTTTTATATTTTTTTTCTACTTTTTTAACTGTTTTTCTATTCTGCTTGGTACCACAGAGATTCAGCGGCATTCGGCTATTCACTCACTGCTGTTCGGCCCCTATGGGAATAGGCCGAACGGCAGCGGGTAGCCTTTAAGAATAGCCCGAACAGCAGTGAGTAGCCTGCCGGAGGTCCGGCTCAGCCGATCCAGATGTTGGATCGGCTGAGTCTAACTCCTTGTGCACTTTGGGCCGACCCGAAGCCAGCCGCTGCAAGCCGATGTACGGCTGATTTCAGTGGATGTATGGCTGAAATCAGCCGTACAAGCCTGAAGTGACTAGCCGAACAGCTCACTTCACTTCGGGTTGGGTATTCACACGGCTGCCTTAGGCAGCTTTGTAAACAACCCTCTTAGTTTACTAATTTGTATTGTAGTTATAGTCCACCAGGGGAGTGAGCTTGAGTGGTGGCTACTTTACAACACACATAGGACCATGGAGAACAAAAGTAGCCACCCTCCAGAAGGAGGGACAGTGTCAGCATGAATTCAGAGATGATTTGAGGATCTACAGCCCAGTCATGCTCCCATAAGTTAAATTTTTGTTAATAGATAAGGTACTTGAATACATTTTTAAGATTTTATTTCTTAGTTTATTGTCACATTAATTACTGTAATAATACACCATCACTTTTAGAAACGTAATTGCACTGTAGACTAGTTACAAGTATAATTTAATCCTATATAAATGTAATTAATTTGCCTGGCTATTGAGTATGACATTGCAAAAAAAATAAATTGTGGTCTTGACTGTTTACTATTATAATAAAAATTATTGAAGGTATGAAAAGGACAACTCAACAATGACTAGATTTTGAAACAAAAATACAAAAGAAAAAAAATCCCAAACATGTAAGATAACGATATTCAATTTAAAATCTTTCATATCTATTGAAGTGTCTAATTGCATAGTTAAATGAAGTGTAAAATCAGCAAGAGCCTAATTTTACACCGTTCAAGAATAGTGAAGATAACAAAAGAAAACATTTGGTCTTTGCTAATAATTTCTTTTTAGAGAACCAATTTCCTTAAAAGAGAGATATTTTTAACTCAGACAGGAGGAGTTTTGAATTATCTAGTTGCATGTATTAAGACACAGTCACCAACAGGAAAGACTATAGCCTCTTCTGAAAGAGCAGTCAATTATGTGACCAGTTTTACTTCTACTTGTAAAAATTATTTTACACTGTGTCTGAGAAGAAAGACTTTTCTCATAAAGCAAGGACAAAGCAAGGTAAATGTAGCAGTGCATATCAAAGAAATGTGCATAATTGACTTAGTTAGAAACAAGGCAAGGCCTCATAAGCTAGCTCTCATGCTAGACTAACCGGTGAAAGTTACAAAGAATGGGACAGGGTATATCAGACACCTATCCTAGAGAAATACCTTTGTGACATAAATCATATAAAAACCCCACAAAAACTTTAGTTTCTAAACTCAAAAAACAAAATTATAAAGGTCTATTAACTAAATGGTGAAGGGATTTAAAGAAGGCAGGAGAAGTGAACAATCTAGGACAACATAGCTTAAATGGAAAGTGAGCGGAATTGCAGAATTTTTCCAAATCAGCTATTTTGGCCTAGATTGTTTACTTCTGCCTTCTCCAAACCCTTCACCTTTCAGTGAATAGCCCTGTTAATGTATTGCATTTCCAGTTTGTAGATGTGGTGGCTGCATTAGTTTTCATTTTTAAATATAAGAACATTTTCGGCCAGGTCACTATCTGCATGGAGTTTGCATGTTCTCCCTGTGCTTGTGTGGGTTTCCTCCGGGTACTCTGGTTTCCTCCCACACTCCAAAGACATGCTGGTAATTTAATTGGCTCCTCTCTAAGTTGACCCTCTATGTCTGCATGTGAGATAGGGACCTTAGATTGTAAGCTCCTTGAGGGTAGGGACTGATGTGAATGTGCAACTATGTAAAGTGCTGCGTAAATTGTCAGCACTATATAAATACCAATAATAAATAAATAAATAAGTACCAAAAATTCACTTTGATCTTCCCAGAAATGCAATTTCCCTGTGACTTCCTGTGAGTGTAACCCCTTAACCACTTGCTGACCAGGTGTTTAGCCCCCCTTACCTGGCCAGGTCATTTTTCAGTATTCAGCGCTGCAGTACTTTGACTGACATTTATTCTGTCATGCAACGCTGTACTGATATGAATTTTATACCATTTTTTGGAAACACATAGAACTTTCTTTTGGTGATATTTAATCACCACTGCAGGTTTTATTTTTTACTATATTCAGGAAACATTACTGAAAATGTTGAAAAAAAAAAAGTTTGTTTACATTATTTTATAAAACATGTATTATTACCCCAACTTTTGGTAAAATATAATAGATGGTGTCACGTCGGGTAAATAGACAGCAAACATGTCAAGCTTAAAAATTACACGCACCAGCGAAATCGCAAAAAACGAGCATACCCAAAATTACCCAAAAGCATAGGCGACGCTTTAAAAGCTTTTACAGCTCATCAGTTTTGTGTTATCAGTGATTGATGGCCCTAAAATTATTGCTCTCGCTGCGACTTTTTCTTTTTCCACTTAACTTTATTGCTATCACAGAGGGGGCTAAGAAACCCCCCTATGTGATAGCAAAAGATGTGACAGGTCCTCTCCAAGACCCCTAATGTCACCTAGGGCCCCCTGAAGAAGCTGAGGTAGCAGAGATCTGCTTCATCAGCTTCTCTCCAGCGTCTGAAGCTGGAGAGTGACACAAGAATGCGGAAGTGATGTAATATACATCACTTCCGCATTCTGACACCGGAGAGGGGACCGGAGGGAGATCGTGAACCGACCTCCCTCTAATCCCCTGTCAGAGAGGCACTATGCTGGTCCCGGGCTCGCACTGGGCACAGCGGAGCCCGGGACCAGCGTGACAGCGGGAGGGGGGGGAGCCGCGGAGGGGGCGCACATACAGGGACCTCATACGAGCAATCCACCAGCTCTATAGACAGCGTATCGCTTGCATGTTAATAGGCATCACTGCCGGTTTTTAAATACACAACAGCCGGCCGGGAGGTAGTTAGGGACAAAGGCCTTTTTTAAATTTTTTTGCATCCATGTTATAATCCACATTTTAGACCTGAAAGTTAATTGAAACCCCCCAATATTATATATTTTCTGAAAGCCAAGGCCCTATTGAATAAAATGGTGGAATTAGCGCAGCTTATTATCAAACCCCAACATTTTGTGAAAAATGCACTTAAGTTAAAAGTAGCACCACAAACACTATATAAAACCATTTTTTCAAGTTACAACAAATAAATAGATACCCAACATGCCCAGGTTAAAAATTGTACCGTGTACCGTGAAACTGCGCCAGAATTCAGTGCCCAAAAAGGCCATAGACGATGCTTTAAAAGACCCTACAGGCCATCAGTTTAGAGATATGTGTAAATATTGGCTCAAGAATTGTTGCTCTCACTCTGGCGTGTGCGGCAATACCCAACATGTGTAGTGCAATTGTCATTTTCGTACATAGGTGCACCAGACACGTGTTTACGTGACGACGCGTGTGCTCACGGGGAACTTTAAAATTGATAAACTTTTTTAAATTATTTTCACATTTAATTTAGTATTATTTTTAAAACTTTTTCAGCAGCAGGGACTGGGAGACTGGTCAGAGTTGAGGGAAAGCTGAATGGAGAAAAGTACAGAGATATCTCAATGAAAACCTATTCCACAACGCTCAGGACCTCAGACTGGGCCAAAGGTTCACTTTCCAACATGACAATGATCCTAAGCACACAGGCTTAGGGACAACTCTGTGAATGTCCTAGAGTGGCCCAGCCAGAGCCCTGACTTGATCCCTATTAAACTTCTCTTGAGAGACCTGAAAATGGCTGTCCAAAGACCATCCCCATCCAATCCGACTGAGTTTGAGAGAATTTGCACAGAAGAATCGCAGAAATCCCCCAATCCAGGTGTGCAAAGCTTGTCGCATCATACCCAAAAAGACTTGAAGCTGTAATTGCTGCCAAAGGTGCTTCAACAAAGTACTGAGTAAAGGGTCTTAATACGTAAATACATGTGATATTTAATTTTTTTCTTTTTAATAAACTTACAGAGATTTCTAAATACGAGACCCAAGAGGCCTCAAATACATCCTAAGATGGCCGCGACTCATGCTAGTCCGTACACAAGCACTTCGTCTGAAGAGGACCGTTCATTGATGTCTGAACATGGCCTAATTGCCGCCGAAGTTGCTAAGCTTTTGCGCCCTACCATTCAAGATGCTGTGACTAAGGCAGTAACCAAGGGCATCCAAGCCTTATGTGCCGATCTCCTCCAACAGGCGCAGAGGCTATCCGAGGCGGAACAACGTATAGCCCAGCTGGAGGAAGGGAGTGAATCAGTGACCTCCCAATGGGATGCTGCTCAAAGTACCATCCAACATCTGATGGACCGGGTGGAGGATCTGGAAAATCGATCCCGCCGGAATAACGTTCGCATCATAGGCCTCCCGGAATCTTATCGCCCCTCCTCCCTTGCAAGCATATGTGCCCACAACATCCCCGATCTTCTTGGGATCCACTTACCATGCAGAGTGGAACGAGCTCACCGAGTGGGCCCTCTAAATCCGGAGAGGAAGTCGCCACGTCCAGTCATCGTCCGTTATTTGGACTATAACGATCGCATGGCCGTCCTGCAAGCATTCCGCGCTAGTAAGACCCTTACCCTGGTTGACCACCGCCTTCTACTTTTCGCGCACTACTCCATTGAGGTCTCCAAGAAGCGCAAGGCCTTCAGCAGCATCTGCACCATGCTTTTTCAAAAGAAAGTGAAATTTACCTTGGCGTACCCAGCAACGCTCTGTTTTGAAGCCCCAGATGGGTCACAGCACTCCTTCCCAGATCCGGTTGAGGCGACCGCATTTATCCGCCAGATGTTGGACCCCGACGCACCCGCGGAGAATGATCACTCTCCCCGCCAATGCCGCCAGTCCACCCCGGCGAAGAAGATGTTATCGCGCCTTCCGGTGACACCCTCGGACTCACTATGAGATCCGGACTCTCCTTCGGAGCCACAGATGTGCCTATCTTGTCTTCCAGGCCCAGGTGAGCCCTCCCTGCCTCTTCTCTGTTTTTTGGGGGGATTTTTTTCTCTCTTTTTACGCCGGGAGGGGCTCCGTACACACGTGCCCTGGCTGCCTCTGGAGGTCTCTCCAGGAGCCCAATACTGTACCTTAGCTCACCATGCTCCACGGCCGAGGAACAGCCCTCTGCCGCAAGGCAGTACAGCACTCCGGGCTTAGCGGAGCAACCAATGTCCCTGCTATGCTCTTCAGGAAAAAAGAGAAGTCACCAACTTCTTTTTGGTTTATTTTTACAATTGTTTTTGGTTTTTGTTTGGGCCCAGTTGACCCTATGTTGTTTTTTTTGTTCAACCATACATGGTCGTTCTACTGCCTATCACGATTTCAACAATTGATGCACGATATCTCTGGGCGCAATGCACCAGCGCCGGATGCAGCACTTGCTGCACCAAGAACAATAAACTGGTACGATTCTAGACAAATTACTAATGTAGCTAACCAATGGTCTTATATATGGCTTTTGAAATGTATTTACCTGGGTGTACGTATAACCGCCTGCTATAAATGGGTATGAGAGTGGTCTCCTGGAACATAAATGGCCTGCGGTCACCAGCTAAACGCATGAAAGTCCTTCGCCACCTACAGAAGTTGAAGCCCGATATAGTGCTATTACAGGAAACTCATCTCCCCCAGGCAGATGTATTTAGGATGCGCAAGTTATGGGTGGGAGAGATTATTAGCTCCCCTGCTGTAGGAAGGAGAGCGTGAGTAGCCATTTTATTTCATAAAAACCTGCCCTATAAAATTGAACACGTAGAAATTGACCCCGAGGGCCGGAAACTGTTTGCACGAATTACAGTCTACAACAAAACATATTCCATTTATAATGTTTATTTCCCAAACTCACCAACGGCTCAATATTTCCAGGAGACCATCTCGTGGATATTGCATGATGACAAAACAAACTTGTGGGAGGGGATTTCAACTCTGTCATGGTGACGGGGGAAGACAGGTCAGGGGCTACCGGAGGCACCGGGGGCCCCGTCATGTTACAAGGCTGCCCACTGTCACCTCTCCTGTTTAACATCGCCCTTGAACCTCTATCCCTGTTCTTTCAGAATGTGTCTGGAATTTCACTGCATAACTCCCGACTCAAAATAATGCTATTTGCCGACGACATAGTCATGTTCTCCTCTGACCCTCTTCGGGATCTTCCCAAAATCCAAAATACGTTTACTCGATTCGGTACATTCTCAGGCCTTCACATTAATATTTCCAAAACTGAAATTCTCCCCCTCACCTCCACAGCAGCCAACTGTCTAGCAAATGTTCAGACTTTCACCATAGCAAAAAATTAAATTACATATTTAGAACTTACCATAGGCAAAACATCCTCCTCCCTCTACAACCTCTATTTTCCACCACTTTTTGAAAAAATACGTAAGGATCTCCTCCTATGGCAGAACCTCCCGCTCTCCCTATTTGGCAGGATACATTTGGTCAAAATGATCCCATTCGCAAGGCTGTTATACCCTATGCAGACCCTGCCTATACTCTTGAAGCATAGGGATGTCCAAGCACTTAATAAGCAATTTACCACTTTTATCTGGCAAGGCAAAAGGGCTAGGATATCCTTGAAGAAGCTGTTTCTACCAAGCGAATGTGGGGGGGGTGGCCTTTCCTAATATCCGACTCTACAATCTGAGCTGCCTCATTAGACACGCCTTAGATTGGCTACACTCTTCCTCGCACTATTCGAATTTCCCAATGGAGGCCGCGATGGTGCAACCATGGACACTCTCGGCCCTCCTTCATTGCCCTTTTGCCACCATCCCTCCACCGGTACGCTCCCATATCTTGATACGGGACACGATAGTAGCATGGAGAGAAGCTCACAAATGTTTGAAATTGAACCCGCGCCTCTCCCGTCACTTACCCCTCAGAGGAAACCCCTCTTTCCCGCAGGGTGAGGATCATTTCACCTTCTTGCGCTGGGGACAGAGAGGGATCTCCCTATTCTCGCACTTTCTCACAGATGATAAGCGGCGATTATTAACGTTCTCAGAATTTGGCACTAAATATGGGACTCCCGCCACTGACTTCTTACACTATATGCAGGTCACCACCCATATAAGGAAGTTGAGCCCCCTGAGCACCAAGTGCTTATCTACGTCTCTCGCTGACAGAATACTTCCGGCCACTAAAGTATCTATCTCTGACATATATTCCCACTTGAGACAGATATCCACTCCCTCCTTAGACGTATCTAACCTGACCAAATGGAATGGGGATACCCCCGCGGAGGACATAGTCGAAAAGATCCTTACGGGTTATCGCTCGCTCTGTAAAGCTATAGGTAATGAACAATGGAGAGAAACTCAGTTCAAAATTATTCATAGGGCGTATATTGCTTTTCAAAGATCACCTAAACAGACCCAGCACACTGCCTGTCTGAATCAATGCCCCAAATGTAAACTGGCGGCTGCACCTTTGTATCACTGCCTCTGGTCGTGTCCCGCCATTCAAGGATATTGGACCCAAGTTTTGGATTTGGTGTCCTCTGTGGTAGGGGTAACAATACCGTTGGATCCTATATTGCTCTTGTTCAATTATTGGGATGATCAGACATCATCATCTGTCTCACTGGGTAGATACAGTAAGCAATGGGTCGGCATTGCCTTCTTAGCAGCTAAGAGAGGTATTATGAGAGAGTGGCTTTCACCGCACCCTCCCACTGCCAACAGGTTGAGGGAAGACCTAGTAAAATTATTTCATCTAGAAAATCGGGAGGAGGATAACACAGTAAAGACCTTTTTTCAGCTGTGGCTCCCATTCATTGAATTTGCCTTCCCACTTTCAACCCAGAGTTCTATCTTGTCTCCCTTTCAATTTACTAAATACTGTCTAATGCATAACCTAAGAAACTCATGTTGATCTACTGGGAGATATGAAGAATTTTTCGACCTCATAGGTACTCTCCATAGTCGTTTTTATGGTAATAATGACTCACGTGTGGATGGCAGTGGGAGGGGGCGGGTTCAAGATCCATCACTTTAGAAGCAGCCCACAAGGGGGGGAGGGATATCTCATTCCACCGAAGGGATCGCCCCGGAATTACCTGGTTAAAGTGAGATACATGACCGGCCTGGTATGATCTGACTGTAGATTAGCCCAGATTTCTAAATCTGGGCCGCCTTACCCACGGATATCATAGGCATTGCTACGATCTAGACATGTATGGGATTTAATTTTGTTCTTTTGTTTTTTTTTTGTTTCAATGTTTCAATATTGGTATTTGCTTCTGTATCTGAATTGTATGCATATTCTGTACACGGCATGTATATCAACGATTTATTGAGCATAGAAATTGTTTACTTGTGATCTATATAAACTGACAAGACACTACGTAATGTAATAAGGGCATCCATTAGAGGCCAATTGCATGGGAATGTGGAGACTGTAATTGGTTTTGTGCGTTGTTTGCTGTGTTTATATATTTCAGCCTACTGCCCCTTTAAGACAGTTTAACGGACAAAATTTTCGGCGGGAAAAGTTGTTATTTTGGCGGGAAATATCGCCGCGAGGACTTCTAGAAGATTCTACAGTTACCCTATAAAAGAGGTGCTCCGGGAAAGCATCAGTGTCCGGATCCCAGTTCAGCAAGCTCCCCCCCTCCACCCTCCCTTGTCGCTGTGTTTTATGTGGTTTGTCACCTCTGAGGAGGGGGACTGTGCCATAGAGTGATGTATTGCTCGAGTTTGAATAACTGAGCAAAAAATTGGTTGATTTTGAATAAAGTTTAATGGTTGGTTAATTCCATTTTGGTTAAAACAAGTTTTACAAAACAGATTATTTACACCAATCAAATGCCACGGCCAATATTGCCAAAATAATTATAAGACAAAATGGAGTATGTCTTTTTATTTATTTATATTATTACTGATATTATAAGAACATGTCAACTGCAGTCCCATGGTTGTTACCTCATTTTGCTGTACACATGCTTTGTATTGTATTGAATTGTATTATTGATACTTTGTATTAAAACCCAATAAAAAATGTTTGGAGAATAAATAGGGAAGCAGGTTGTTACCACGACAGTAGATGTGATTTTTTTTTCTGAAGATACGGGTAAACAACGCGATTTAACAGCCTTTGAACGTGGGATGATTGTTGGCGCGGAGCCATGGAGCGAGTATCAGCAAAACAGCAGAATTCGTTAAATGTTCAAGAGCAGCTGTTGTTAAAGTGTTTAAAGACTGGACTGCCAGCCAAAAATCTGGGTCTGAACATGCGAATTGTGGCCGTCAGCGACTAGTCAATGTTAGGGCAGAACGGAGAGTGGCAAGACTGGCACACAACAGAAGGGCAACAGTGCAGTGTCAGATTCCACGCATCACCTTTCAACATCTCGTGGAGTCATCTCGTGACCCAACGAAGTACTGATCATAATAATCTGGCCACTCAATGTATATATATATATATATATATAAGGAATGCACCGATACCATTTTTTCCAGACTAAGTACCAATACTTGTCCAAGTACGCACAGATTCAAGTACTGATACATTTCTGTTTATTGTCAGATGACAGTTTTTCTAAAACAATACAGACTAATGATTTCAGGACAGTGGTGGAGTGCCAGAGACAGGTCCCAGCTGCAACTTCTGCAACCCTGGTAGTTCATGTGAAAATGCCAAGTATCGGCACTGCTATCTGAAATGATATCTGAACATCCCTAGTGAATGGTATACTGGTTGATACAGTGGGCATAAAATATAGATACCTTTAGATTGGCTCTGTACACAGTGAGGGGAATTCATATTAACTGGAGCAGACACAATCTGGAGCAGTTGCCTATAGCAACCAATCAGATTCTCTCTTTCATTTTAAAATCTTAACTGAGCAAATTAAAGAGAGAACCTGATTAGTTGTCATGGGCAACTGTGCCAGATTCTGTCTGCTCCAATTTTTTTAAATTCATCTGAGTGTCTGGAAACTGAATCATCTAAGAAAGGTTCTGTTTGCAGGCATTAACAGGCACACTGGCTGCCCAAGGGTGATTAAATAAGCATCTACCACTGTTTAAGGTAAGTGGTTAAACATGCATATTTAAGCTGATTGCTTTGCTTATCTGTGTGAGTGGCTTCTTTGTCACTCCTCTGTGTCTTAAAATGTCTTCTGTCTGGGGGCTGTTCTGTGGAGAGGAGAGGGCTTCAAAGATGGCCGAATAGGAAAAAAAGGAAAATAGGGGAGGGAGCAAAGAATGCAACACTCCCTTCACATCGGTCCTCCACTGCTGCCTCTCCATGCACTTTCCCGTGCCACCACATGCAGCTTACCCCTCTTTAAAATCTTTGTTCCCTCACCTCCACACCTATTTTCCACCAATCATGACCAATCTTCCCTTGTCACATGACCAAAAATAGAAAAGGCAGCATTACACATTGTTTAGCTTGCTGCCTATGCAATCTGGCCACAGGCTGGCTGGATAAAATATGTGTAATCAATGCGTGCTTATTCTCATCAAAGGAATATGTCTTATAGAGAGATAGGAAAGCCCAGCTCTCTGGTGTATGTGCTGCAATTGTTCATGAATCTTGGTCCCAGACCTTGTGATATTGGCATAAATATTGCAGGCTTTTGGATTCACTCAGTGAAGCTTTGCTTCTGTAGAGCTATGCTTCTATGGATACTTGCTTCCTCTACATCTCATGCTGCTTCTTGATCAATCATCCACCAGTTAGATCACCAATCTCACGAGACTACCAATCAGAGGCAGCAGTGCCTTAGATGATTTTGCACTGCAGATATACAGCTATTAGGCTGCAGATCAACAGTGCCTAGGCACCATCACATATCCAGAAATGCAATGCTAACAAAAAAAAAATTCAAATTGGTAGATGAAGACCGGATCTCTGAAACAGAATTGCAACAATTAATTTAACCTGATAAAATAAAGGAGGACAATTACAGATGGAAAATATAATATGAAATCATTTTTATATGTCTTAAAATGATAGAGAAGACCTAAAAGAAGCCAGACTGCTAAGGGAAGTGGAAATGTCTATTTCCAATGTGTGTAGATCACAGATGCACTTTGAAAGCAAATCTAGGTAATAATTTTTTGAAAATTCCTAATTTCAGAGATTATCATTGTTTATTCTGAGTTGAACATTGTAAGAACATGCTTGCCGTTACTTAATGATGTGTCTTAATGCTTTATTGTATTTCTTAGTAACAGATTACTTAAGAGTCATTATCCATAATTTAATGGGAGTTATGTTTAAATGAAAACAAGCAGGATTTAATGGCTAAGAAGGTATTATATTTAAGAATAACTGTGACAAAAGAAAAGTAATTATTTTTAAAAAGTGTATGTGGCTATTATTGAAGTAAAGGCCAGGCATAAAATAATACATTTCTTAGGAAACCACTTGGCTTTCTGAATGATCAATCTTTAAGTGCCTTTCAGTAAGGGATAATTGTAGTTTTGAAAGAAATATTATTTGATCTCTAAAGAAATTGATATTTTAAAGACTATATAAAGTATCAGTAATTTTATGGGAGTTTTATACATGTAAGTTTGTTAAATCACAATGTGTTAACAACACATTTATACACAGAAAAGATTTGAAAATGACAGTATAGAAAAGTATGATAATACATTTAAGGACAGACAGCAAGAGTATGGTTACATTTGTTTTAATATAAGAACTTAAAGTGACACTAAATTCAGGAGTTAAATCCTAAAAATGCATTCAAGTACCTTAAGGCCTTGTTCACACCAAGCGCGTTCAAGGAGCAGAGTAGAGCAGAGCAGTTACAGACCGGAGCAAAACTGCGTCCAATGTATTCCAATGGTATTTTTAGCTCCAGTTCACATCGCAGCGTTCCGTTCTAGAGCAGGTAAAAAAACTGCATCAGGCCCTATTTTACCTGCTCTGGACCTGCTCTGGAACGCTTGCAAATGCATCAAAAATGCATGCAAACGCCCTGGAACGCACTGAAAGCCCATTTTAAACTAAAAAACAAAAACAAATTTTTTACCAAAAATAGCCCACAACGCATCAAAAACGCGGCACAACCCACGTGTGCAGACACTCATGCAGATCTGCTCTGCATTTGGTGTGAGCAAGGCCTAACTATTAACAAAAATGTATCCTTTTTTGTATCACTCAACTGTAGATCCTGAAATCATCTCTGAATTTGTGCTGACATTGTCCTTCCTTCTGGAGGGTGGCTACTTTTGTTCCCCATGGTCCCTGTGTGTGTTGTTAAGTATTTACCACTCCAAGTTCCCTCCCATGATGGACTACAAATGAGTAAACTAAATGTGAGATTGTAATCCATCTTTAAAACGAGGTTGGAGCAGTGGCTACTTTACAACACACACAGAGACAATGGGGAACAGAAGTAACCACCCTCCAGAAGGAAGGACAATTCAGAGATGATTTGAGGATCCACAGCTGAGTGATACACAGATAAGATACATTTGTTAATAGTAAAGGGATGCACCGGGGTAAAGAAAGTGTCCCATCCTAATGTCTATAGGTAATAGAGAACAGCAAAACTGGCTTTTTAGGCACCACCATGACTACTTCAATTTGTATTTAAAAAATATATATTTTATTGTGTACATTGATTGTAAAAATAACATAATGAAACTAAAATCATCAACATATATAGTCTTATTTATAAAACTATGAGCTTGCATGCCTCACATTGACCTTCCTTACTTCCTTAATATGTTATATGATAGATATTTAACCTAGTAGTTCATTTATAAATCTATACGCAATAACATTGGTATGTAACAATTGTAATTATACATATTTCCATGGGGAGGTGCAACACTCTTTCTCTATGTGTTTCATCAGGGTCACCACTGGTTCTTCAGGAGCTTATGAGCATAAATATAAAGACAAGTATTGTAAGTCACTCTTAATAGGTAAGTATCAATAACATCAATGATGCTAAGTTTCAGCAAATCAAAATAGAATATACAAACATTGTAGTTCACAGATTTCTCTTACATCATGGCTCAACAAAATAAAAAATTCAATTATATCATCACACAAGTGGGAGGAGCGATGCATCAAATCAACCAGGTGGGCGTCCAGGCATACTCGACCAGGATCATCCCCAATCCTATCATGGCAGTTATTAAGCAATAATATAATCTCAACAATATCTCAAAAGGAAAATCAGATAAATTAAATAAATTTGGACCAACAAAACCTACCAGGATATACTGTATGTTGTAAGGGAGCTTTTGACAAAGTGTAAAGCTATGAATGTAGGAGTCAGTTGGGCCCTCCACATATGGCTATGGCCAGTAGTCTTAGTTGAAAAACCCCCAGAAATGGTTGGGATATAGCCACCACCCTAGTAGTAACATATAAAGCATATATGATCAACGGTTAGTAAACGTATCCAATTAAAGGCAGCCATGTGGATATAACTATAAGGAACCCATAAATACCTGATGTTTAAATCATCGCCTGCATCTTTCATTCACCCTGAGTATCTATCCAGTTTGTGGTATGACCAAAATGGAGAGGGGAGAGCCGTCATTATATACTTGCTGTTGCCTATAATCACACCACCAACAATTGATATCAACTGGCATGTCTGGCAACAGGAATGTCCAGTGTGCATGCACATGCATCGTAAATGAGACCAACATGACACGCAACGTGAAATGCAATGTGAAACGCAACGTCAATATCCAGTCAACAGAGAGGGAAAGGATAGGGGAGGGAGATCAACCTGGATATAACTCACAGGCGCCCCAAAGACACCGCACTGCCACATCCGGATGCCCAACCTCCAATGGCCTCCTATTTGGCCGAACATGCATCATACCTCAAAGATCCCACCTGTGTTACACAGTTCTACTTGTTAAAGATTACATTGATAAATAACATATCATGGATTATCATCAATACTTAAATCCATGGATAAGAGAAATGGAAATCTCCTGCCTTCTCTAAACTCTTCACCCTTTTGTGAATAACCCTGTATGTGTGAGTATATATACTGTATATACATACATAGGTGCCATTTATTACTGAAAACACACATGGAAAATAATAGTCCAGCAAAACAGTCAATAAAAGCAAAGATCAGCACCAAATACCAAATAAACAAAAAGTAGAGCAAAACAGAGATCCCACATCCACAAAGGACAGCTTTATAAAAATGGCTTGTAAATTATTAGTAGTAAGATACATCTAGTTTCTTTTTGCAATAAGATTTTTTCAATGTCACCCCCTCTCCCATCATCAACTACCTGTTCTAAAGCAAAGAAATGACAATAGTGGGTATTAAAATTATGTTTAAGGCCAATCTGCCTGCTTATCGGGGTAGTTATTTTTCCTGCTTCACTCAAAAAGTCCAGGCATACTCGACCATGATGAATCCCCAATCCTGGGGATAGTTAGGGTACTCGACTGTATTTTTAGGATTTAAACCCTGAGTTTAGTGTCACTTTAAGTCCTTCCATTTAAACAAATGTAACCATGCTGTCTGTCCTTAAATATATTATCATATTTTTCTTTACCAATATTATTAAATCTTTCCTTTGTATATATGTGTTGTCAACACATTGAGATTTAACAAATGTAGATGTATAAAACTCCCACTGTACAACTCCAAAAAGGTAGCAAAGTTTCAGTGTTTCTCATTTAAGATCAAAGTTACAGTAGATGCCTGGACAACCTATAGGATAATTACACTTGACTGGCTGCAATTATTTATTTATTGCTCATATATAATAAATGTATACAGTACATGGCACAAATTGATACAAATAAGCCTAGAATGCATAAGCTAACATATTTTGTTGTCAGCAACACTTTTCTAAATAAGGGATTTAAGAAAACAGGTGATAGTAGCGGGAAGGAAGTATTAGCACAACATTATGCAACACTTCCAGGGTGTTAAAAGGATTCAACATGTATATAAATGCAGGTACATTAATTTATATACAGATCTATTTCAATTTCAATTTCAAATATATAAGCTAGAAATTATATCTATGCATCTGCACTTCCACTGGATTACATACATTCCTGATATAATTTGCATCCTTTATTGTATATTTTTTAGCTGTGATGTAAAACCACTTGAGGTTCAGGGATTATAGCTACTTATATTGTGGTCTTGACCTTCCTCTGAAAGCTGAACTCCAGTCAGCTAATAAAGATTACCCCTTTGGTGAATTTCCAGTATATATAGGTGAAACTCGAATAATTAGAATATTCTGCTGCAGAATGTAGGTATGGCCTTGACATGCTCACACACTATGCAGGATCACTGTTCCTGCACTGTACATGACGCTGTTGGCAAGTTGGTGGCTGCGTGATGGGCAAAGAGGAGCAGCTTTGTGGGACTGGTTGTGTAGTGGGATCAAGGAATAAGGTAAGTAATCTTGTCCATATCATGTTAACTGGACTAAACACACATTAGATATTTACTATACTGTGCAATGGGGGCTACCAAAAGGAAATATTTATTACTGGCTGGAGTACAGCTGCCATGTAATCCAAACAGCCTTCTTTCAATTTAACTGTCCTGTCTAAAAGCATTCAATGCAAGATGCCTGGCATTGCCCTAATTAGGCACTCCCTCTATCAATTCATTTAAATTACAATCAATATCATTATTACATTAACTGTCAATTGACAAACCATTTCTCCTCTAACTCTGTTCATTCTGGATTCTACCCCAATCACTCCAATGAAATAGCCCTTATAACAGTTGCCAATGAGAGGAGAGGAACCACGGCCAGGGTAGTACTTCTGACTGTATAATCTAAAAGTCTATAAACCATTTCCCCTCTTTTCAAACTGCCCTTCTCAGCCTTTAACAGTATTGATAATTTTTTTTTCTACCCAAGGCTTTCTCTTCTTTAGTTATCAAAGGTCTTGCACGCTTTTGACTATTCACACCCTTCCTCATCCTCTGCTCTTTATCAGAAAGTTCTGCTTTTGCACCCTCCCTCTGTCTTCCATCAGATTATCTTCACCAGATTATTAACTCATTTCACTTTAATATCACATCTAGGTAAGATACTAAACGCCATGTTCCAGCTCTTGATTTAAATGACCCTCTGAAGTTGATTTGCTAAAGAAAAATAGGCTGTTCACTTTGCAAGGGAAATTTCATCTTGCAATGGACATTTCCATTAAGTTAGTGAATATCTTCACT
This sequence comes from Nanorana parkeri, assembly GCF_000935625.1. Classification (NCBI taxonomy): domain Eukaryota; kingdom Metazoa; phylum Chordata; class Amphibia; order Anura; family Dicroglossidae; genus Nanorana; species Nanorana parkeri. The sequence continues at coordinate 154,151 of NW_017308457.1, read as the reverse complement.
GCAAAGCATCCTCAATCATGAGCAAGAAAAATAAAAAAAAAAAAACAGTGTTTTTCCTTACATATGATTAGAAGATGAAAGTCAACAGAGCTTCACCTCATTCCTAGCTACGTGAATAGCCAATATGCCTTTAATAAATTAACCACACTCTCTCTTCTTGCTAATTGTCACTTAAATGACTGAAACAGAACTTGAAGCTTTACTTCTATTTTTATGTACTTCCTTAAATGAAATAAAAGTTCCTGTTGATAGCATCTCAATACCACAGCTACTCAGGTTGCCTTGGAATAATTGTTTGAACCCTAACTCTCATTTACACCTCACATTCATTCACTAACCAACTCTGGTTGTTTTCCTCTTAGTAATCATATTTCACAATTTCCCCATGAAAAGATAAAATTAAAATACAATGCATGTCTTCATCATATTCCAACATGAATAATTTAACATTTTCCTCTGTGGACTACCAAAAGGCAGACTCCAGTCCATTCTTAAAGTGCAAACCAGCTTTGTAAAGTTTTTACTAATAGGCTGGATTGTGTAAGTGTAAAGATTGGATCACGTACTAAGATCCCAAGCTAAGACTGGATACAGGATTGCACCATACATCTCAGAGCAGCCTTAGTATGGGATGAATGAGAAACTGACTGTTAGATAATAGCACATTTAAGAAGAGCTGGAACTGCATTAAATCTTTTTCCCTATTCTTTCTCCTGATTATTTCCAGTTCCATTGTTACGCATTTAGTGAGTCCTTGTGGAACCACTCGGGCTTAATAACTAATATACGTCAATAAAGCATTTTTTTGGTCCTAATATTTGTGCCTAAAGAGTTGGTTATATTTTCAAACAAAACTATTATTATTATTATTACTGAAGAATGGGGATGAGCGATTCTGCTAGGTTTGACTCACAAACAGTTTGTTCAGAGTTCATGAACTATGGTGGTGAACCCCATTGAAGTCATTTCTGTTATTTAATTCTGGCCATTTATTGGGCTTCCAAGAAAGCTATTGTTTTAAAATGGCATAGTCGCTGTCATGGGGGGTGGGGGGCATGTACTAATGCCAAAAACACCCAATAAACTGTAACACTCTCTAAACAGAATTGTCAGCACCAGTAAAGAAAGGGGAGTGGGTTATCTATTCCTTCAAATTATTGGCATTTGTGACTGAGCTGGCCAGGGGCAAAGGCTATGCACTGCATTATAAGATTTTCCTTAGTTCTGCTTCAAAACTGCAAGCATTTTAATCAAAAGTTTGTGAAATCCTAGAGATTCAGCGCATACCCATTGTAGCTTCAGAAGAAGGGTCCTATGTTTATACCTGCTAAGGAAGGTTAATCTATCAGTTAGCACTGAATGAAAAGCTTGGCATATTAGCAGAGCAACTAATGGTAGACGATTCGTGATGAGATACAAGCAAGAACTTTAGTCGTCGTGTTTGCATTAAAGTGAAGAAGTGAGCATGCAGACAGTGATGTCTGAAAAATTGACATGGTACATTTAAATATGAATACATTTTTTGTGTATTTTTGAAGAGTGAAGGGTTAAGGTTCTCTTTTAGTACTTCTTACTTTCATGTTTTCATGGAAGCTCTGGGCAGTTACATTGAAAATTGAACTTTGACAAAAATGTTTGTCCTTTTGGTTAGAGTGACAAAGGTTAAGAACCTCAGCTAGGTTCTTATTGCTGCCTGGTCCCATTGAGGAGGATTTGGTCTAATCTCCTGTTCATTGAAAGAACACACTAAAGCAAGAATGAAGGGGCATCAGGGTATTACAACTGTAAAAGTAATAAGACATTTTTTTTTCCACTAGCATGAAAAACACAAAACAAAAAAATCAACTGCACTAACTTAGGCTTCGTTCACGCCTAATTGTCAGTGTTTTAAATGTTTTTTTCAGGCATTTTAAAAAAATAATTTCACGCATGTTATGTGAATCGATGTACATTTTCCAAGCATTTTTCACATGTTTTCAGTTTGTGCTATCCTCCATTTTGTACCCAAGTGTTTTTCCGCAAAGAGGATGGCTAGTTCTTGCACAACAAATGCTTCAAAAGTGCTAGAAAACACCTGTGTTGCTCATTTTAAAGGCATTCTTATTGAAGTGTATGGGATCAAACGCTGGGAAATCTGCAGGAAACTAGCTTACATACTTTTTCCAGTGATAAGCATTTTTCTACAGGCAACAGGGCACTCAGATGTGAACAGGTACCATTGAAAACAATAAAAAAAATCTGCTGGTTGAGTGTTTTAGTGCTTAGCCCTTTCAGCTACAAAACACCTAGGTGCGAACAGGCACTGTTTTAGTTGTTATTGGTGTCCGCATCAAGATTTATCCTCATTTCCTGTCCCAATGACAGTGAAGACAGGAAGTGGTGAGAAAACTCCCCACCAAGCCTCAGAGAGCGATAAAAAAAATCAGACAGAGGGTCTAGCCTTTCCCACTCTTCTGTAGTCACTAAACACCAAGGATAGTCATGCCACATATTAGAGACCACATCCATGTGTGTAAACACTACGATCATCTATCAGTTTTACAGTCGAGGTCCTCTACAGTAGAGCCACTATTATCAGCTATTTGGGAACTGATTGCTGTAACAGCATGTTACAGCGCAAATAGCCTAATTGACACCGAACATGAATGCAGAATAGAAATTTACTATAACTTTGGTGATCTTCTTGTTTTTTCCAGGTCACTGAATCAGAAAGTACAGTAGCCATAGACAGCCATGCAGCTAAAATTTTCAGAAAGAGGTCAGCAATGGCAACCTAAATGTTTTTCTAAGTACAGGTTTATTTTTATGGGCAACAAGATAAATCTCCTGTTAGAAAAAAATCCTTTTAAGAAATACTGATCACAACAACAGAAAAAAATAGAAGTGAAACTATAATAAAAGTAAAACTCACACAGATATAAGCAGCAATGTCATATTCATAACTAATGTTTTGTGGCCAGAGCAGTACCCAGTAATAATAAGAGTATGTTCTATTTTTGACTGGTGCTAAGATAATAAAATGAAGCTTATTGTTTACCAAATAGAGAGACACTGTATTCAGCTAGAATCCTCTGAAATTCTTCATTCTGTATTAGTCTAAAGCAGAGTTTACCCTATTTTAACTGATTTACAATGGCAGAATCAATTGGATATGGACAAGCAAAATATTAAAACTTGCATCGGATTTTATGAACTGTAATTTATTTCACAATAATAGGAATTTAATGGCTTAGAATACATTATACTATGACATAAGAGCGTACAGAAACCTTAAATTATATACACCAAAAGCAATATTCACAGTGGCTGAGTTTTTAAACACTTCCTTTGTTATGAGATGATGGATTTTATATCCCCATACAGCAAATAAGAAAATAAACTTCAAAGAATAACAAAAAGAGAAAAAAATAAGCTAAATCTACTTAAAGTACATCCTGTGTTCTGCTCTCTCATTCTTATCTCAACAGTAATACTTTTTAAGAGCTCATTCTAGTACAGTGCAGATTATAGTTCAGTTTAAGAGATAGTAGCTATTTTTTTACTTAAAGCCCAACTCCAGGATTAAAAAAACCTTCCTGACCCCCCTTCCCTCACTAATTTCTGTCCTCAAAAAAAGAAAATCAGGACAACTGGGTCCTTTTTCTCCGTTTATTTCTTCAGGGTCATCTATTTCTCTTCCTGTGCGATGTGGAAAATTTCCATTGGTTGTCCACAAGAGGGGTCCTCTCAGGATCCAGAAGACTACTGATGTTGTCCTGAGGAGAGTAAAGGGGACCGGCTGGCAAGGGCTACTGTGCGCGAGGTGAGGGACCCGGAGGGACCCGGATCGAGGGGACTCAGGTTGGTATAATTTGTATAATTCTTCCAGGTATGTTAGGTTACAGTGGGGTGGTAGGGAGGGATAGTAGAAAGGATTTTTAGAGTGGAGTGGGGCTTTAAGTGTGACTCTAAGATGCAAACAGTAAAAACAACAACACAAAAAACAAAGAAGGTAACTATGATTTGTTATGTAATAAATAAGACTTAAATAAATAATTTTTAAACATTAAAGTCGGTTTACATTTTTTTAATATTGTATTTATAAAGGGTGCTCATGCCTCCTTCGTGGGTATTGACAGGCAGCAGCCCAGTTGTGTGGAAACTGTTATTCTGTTAAATGATTGCCATTAGGGGCTCCTTGAGTGGAAACCGGTTGTCATATGTATTGCAAGTGTATGGGAATATGCGAGTGAGTGTAAAGGACCACTGCACTGGGTGGTCATCAGCTTGGAAACATGGCTGTGGGCACTGGGCAAGGCAGCGAAGAGTATGTAATGTCAGAGGGGGGCCTTCTTCCCTTCCCCTATTAGGTCAATGCAGGGGGTGGCAGGTAGGAAGCATCCATATCCACAGCAATGAGCAACACCAACTGTCGTACTCCAGCTACCCTGCAGTTTTAAGGGCAGACAGTGCAACGGTACATCTTACTTGGGTACCTATGGTCTACCTTCGGGGATGCTGAGCAGTTGGAGCTCTTCTTCACCTGAGCTCAATGCAGTGGCAGTTCCTGCTTAGCTCACTACAACTTTTGAAGACTTGGCTGGTGATTTTTTCAACATAAAAATTATGATAATTCCTCAGAGGTACTGCTGCTCCTTCTGTTAATGTGTTGTCTCCCCTTTTTTGCTCTCTCAGTGTTCCTCAGTTAATTTCCTGGTGTCTACTACCATTACCAACCCTGATGTCAATACACCTGCACCTGTATTTCCTAATGTATCTGGTAATTGGATTGTTATGCAACACATTGCCTTTGATACTTACAAATCTGCTGGTGTTCCTAACATTGTATCTTAAAAGGTAATATGTTGTCAAATATCTTTGAAGGGTTTCCATTTACCACATTCTGTAAAAGAGAAAATATGACGAATATGTTGACATTTTTTTATGTAAGACTGATAAGAAAAATGAGAATACACTTCACGACGATAAATGGAGTATTATTACTATAAACTTTAATAATTGGCTACACGTTTTTTGTTTCTTTGCAAACATCATGAACAAAAGGTATCTGAAAAATATTGCCCTATGTTTTAGAAGAAAATAATGTCTCCTTATCCTCCCCGTGCCTAGCGTCGTAATGTTACCCTGACAAAACTGCTTTCTATACGGCTGCTCCCATTCCAGCTGGTGGAATCAAGTCCTCTTCTCCCAGGAGATTCTATAACCTGTGACCTGTGCTGCACCATAGAGGCACGTACCCAGCTGCAATTCTTTGCCCAGAGGCCCATGGCTGCCTTCCCCCAGCATGTGCAAGTTAATGTATGTCTGTGTAGCTTGACCATGCAGTCAGTGGCAGAGTCCACAAACATATGTTTCAATAAGCATGGGCAGGTTCATTGTATCTCCTTTATGGCCCAATGGACAAATTTGCTGGTAGCTGGGAAGGATGCAGGACAGGGCACACCACTGCAATTGGTAGTGCTGCCTGGTGTCCTGCACCCTGATAACAGTGTCATCACAGTCACCTCTTCTTGGCCTTATTTGGGGCAGGCTGACAGGTGGCTGACCCTACGCCAGCTTGTACCAAGCCAGGTTGTGTGTGACAATGGCAGCAGCCTGATGGCTACCATCCAGTGGCACACTTTCTGGCCACCCAATCTGCGTGCCTAGATAATGGTCAGGTATGGATTGGGGGGACTTATTGTATTCTGAGATATAAGCCTTTAGAATAAGTGTGCTACTCATGAATGAGTACGTTGTGCATAATACTCTTTGTTACTCATTCACTAAAAAGTTTAATCAAAATAAATAAAAACACACACACCAAGAAAAGTCCCTTTATTTAAACAATACATGAAAATCCAACATCAATCATTTTGTCCAGTGATGTATATCTAGAGTCATCACCCTAATGACCCATTGACACCCTGATGCCCCACTGAAAGGATGACCCACCACCATAATGATCTTCCCCTGCCACTACTCCTATTAGTAAACTAAACATGAAACTGTAGTCCATCACACACACACACACACACACACACACAGGGACCATGGGGTACAAAAGTAGTCACCCTCAAGAAGGGAGGACAGTGTCAGCACCAATTCAGAGATGATTTGAGAAACTAAAGCTGAGTGATACACAAATAAGATGTTTAATTTAGTTAAGGAACTTAAATGTATTTTTAAGATTTGACTCCTGAGTTTAGTGTTAGTTTAAGTTAGTAGTCAATTGCACTGCTATTTTGAAGAACTGAAGGGAGGGGAGGATAATTTACTAGGAAACAGATGACAAATTTGAAGTCATTTTATCTACACATTTATATGTCTCTCTATTATCTCTCAGGATAATAGATAGTGTATATATCATATCTAGCCTTAAACATCCTAGCACTAGCATAGTACCAGATAAAATGAGATTGCACTGTACGTTTGTCAGGGATTGTCGGAAAATAACTTTGAAACAAATGATCACTCACTGGATACTCAGATGGATTGCATACACCCATATAATGAATAATAAAGCACTGTGCAAACTCCTGTATTATTATAATAACTCCCTCTGGGCTTTAATCTCTGTATCAGGTAGCTGAACTGTCTTGACTCCACAAGCCCCTAGTTTCCTTCCATACATCTATCAAAAAAGAAATCAGACGATCACAGGCAAAGGTGAAAACAGAAATACGAGAGAAAGCAGGTGGTGCAACACCCAAGCAGATCAGATAAATTATTTATTATATTTACTAATACTTTGAAAAAAAACTACTGCATCACAAAGGAGAGAAAGATGAAAGAACTCTGCATTTGATTTTGGCCCCTCCTTACCAAATCACCTTCCCTATGCATATTCCAATAATAAAATAAAAATATTATACAAAGGTTTTCTTATAAAGATACATTATTTTATATCACTGCTTTATTCTCCGATGAATTTGAACTATTTCACTTTGTGTATAACACTCTTACACCTAAATCGACTATAACCGTGTAAACCTTCAGAATGATTCCTACATACTGTAATTGATTGTAGGCTCTTTCATTTTCTGGTACCCCTCCCTAATACCCCAAAAGAATGCAAGCTCTTCCACCTCCATTAATAGTTGTGTATAACCTAACAGAGTGTAAGCTCTTCCCTCTTCTATACTGGTTCTGTAACCCTTAATAGAATGTAAGCTCTTCTGCCAGCTATATTGGCCATGTATGCCTTAATAGAGTATAAGCTCTTCCACCTAGAGTAATACTTACTAATACTTTGATATTGATCACTTTCAACTTTGCTATCACCCTCCTATTTTAGGCACTTTTGCCTTTATTATCACCCTCCTACACTCACTACACTCATATTTAAAGCAGAACTAATGCAGCTCTGTAACCATTAAAATTAAATGAAATGCATTTTTAAATACAAGCAGGTTTAATACTGAATTTGACCAGGAATCGGCCTCCTGCAGTCTGCAGTACAGGCATTACAGCAGATTACAGAGAGGGGAAGGGAGAAGCAGCAAAGGAACCAAACAAGTCTACTGCAGTACAAAGAATGTGCTGATAGAACCTACTTCTCCTTTTACTTTCCAGTCACAGGTTGGGGGTGGGAAAAGCAAAACTGTGGCAAATAAAGACAAGAGTTAATCTTTTAGATATATGTAAAAGATTAACAACTAACTAGTCCCGACTTCCAGTACGGCGCCTGATGTAGCGGCTGCAAAGAGCTCCTGCACTGCCAGATTTAAACGGCATATAAAACCCTTCTCGGCCGCTTGTAAACGCTCCCTGTCCTGGGTGAAGTGACTGGGAACTGATACCGAGCTGCCCATGGATAAGTATCTGGCAAAAAAGCGCATCGGACCGCGTAACAAAAATATACCGACGAGACCTAGGAGGCCTCAATCATCTCTCAAGATGGCCGCCGCACAGGCTCTGCCATATTCAAGCCCGTCATCTGAAGAGGACCGCCCGCTTCTTTCTGAACATGGCATGATCGCTGCTGAAGTCGCCAAACTCCTTCGCCCTACCATCCAGGAAGCGGTGACCCAGGCGGTGAATAAAGGCATCCAAACCCTGCGCTCGGAACTACTCCAGCAGGCACAGCGGCTCTCTGAGGCGGAAACTCGAATTGCTCCGCTGGAGGAGGGGAGCAAATCCGCGGCCACACAGCTGGATTCTGCCCAATGTTCCATACAACATCTGATGGACAAGGTGGAGGATCTCGAAAATCGGTCCCGCCGGAACAATGTACGAATCATCGGCCTCCCGGAATCGTATCGCCCCTCCTCTCTGGCGGACATATGCGCCCTTAATATCCCGGACCTCCTCGGGATCCATAGGCCTTGCAGAGTGGAGCGGGCACATAGAGTGGGTCCCCCAAATCCGGACAGACGATCACCACGCCCGGTCATTGTAAGGTACCTGGACTACAATGACCGAATAGCGGTCCTACAAGCATTCCGTGCCAGCAAGGGCCTTACCTTGGACGATCATCGTCTGCTTCTGTTCGCGGATTACTCGGCTGAGGTGTCCAAGAAGCGCAAGGCCTTCAGTGACGTCTGCACGATGCTCTTCCAGAAGAAGGTGAAATTCACCCTGGCGTACCCGGCCACTCTCTCCGATTTCAGGCACTGGACGGCTCCCAGCAATCGTTCCCGGATCCAGCGGAGGCAATCGCTTATATACATCGGATGCTGGCCCCTGACGCCCCTCGCGGAAGCCAAAGTTCTCCACGCCAGCAAAGCCAATATACACCGGCAAAGAAATCGCTGCCTCGCCTTCTGATGACCCCCTCGGATTCGCCATGAGGTACAGATAGCCACTTGGAACCACAGCCATGCCCGATATGCCATCCAGGCCAAGGTGAGCTCTTTCCGCCTCCCCCCCCATCTACTATCTCACGAGGGGGACTTTATTGGCCTTGAGCCCGAAATGCCTCGGGCGATGTTACTACTTTTATCATTGTTACCACCTCCGGACCACCTAGTGCACCTACCCCCTGCTCTCTATCCTGGCCGAGAAACAGCCCACTGTTGCACATTGGAGCCATTCCCCTGGCTTAGCTGAGCCGAGACTGTCCTTGCTATGCTCCTCAGGAAAAAAGAGAAGTCCCAAGGTATGACCCTGAACCTTGTTTTTTCTTGTATTTCGTTTTTATTTTTATTTTTATTTTTGTCTCTGAGTTTATTTTTGTTTCAGAGTTTTTGTCTGGGTCCTGTTGACCCTTGACGTTTTTTTTGGTTCACCCATATACAGCCGATAACTGTTCTTACACGTTATTCTCATGTTACCAACGATATCTATAGTTCTGTCGTACATTCACCACCCCCATCCGCAGTCTTTGCTATATCATTATCACAAGATTACGATACTACTCGAGGGAGTATTGTGGTTGGTGCACATACTGATTGGAATTTTGTTACTAAATATTCATATATAACTCTTATGTATTGTATTTACCTTGCTGAACCTGTTTATCCCCTAATTAAATGGCTATGAGAGTGGTCTCCTGGAACATGAACGGCCTGCGGTCACCTGCCAAACACGTAAAAACCCTTCGGTTCCTAAAAAATTTGAAACCAGATATAGTGTTACTGCAGGAAACACATCTTTCACAAATTGACATAGATAGGTTGCGGAAATTCTGGGTGGGGGAAGTCATCAGTTCCCCATCTGCGGGAAGGAGAGCGGGAGTAGCCATCCTGTTCCACAAAAATGTACCTTACAAAGTCACCCATGTGGAAACTGATCCTGAAGGTCGCAAACTGTATGTTCGTATCCCTGTCCACAACAAAACCTACTCACTTTATAATTTCTACTTCCCAAACTCACCGACGGCTCAACACTTCCAGGAGACTATCTCATGAATCATGCGTGATGATAATCCCAACAAGCTCTTGGGAGGGGGCTTTAATTCTGTTATGGTGGCGGGGGAGGACAGGTCTGGGAGCTCAGGTTCCCCCAGGGTACTTAGCCTGACAAAACCCAAACCAACACTCTTGGCAGAATTGACTGAATCTTTGGATCTGGTGAATGTATGGAGGATACGACACCCAATTGAGCAGGAATATACACACATCTCCTCAGTACACAACACATTTGCTAGAATCAACTATTTCCTGGCATCTGGTCCCATAGACGCCATGGTGGTCGACGCCCAATTGCTCCCAATAGCCCTATCCGATCACGCCCCCCTATTGATTGAAGTGCAATCCGCACTTCCGAGAGGAGAAGTGATCATATGGAGGTTCCCATCCCACCTGGTGGCAGACACCTCCTTTAAACTCATGCTGAAAACAGGAATATGCTTCTTATAATGAAGAGCATGCTAATACGCCTAATCTATACTGGGAAGCGGGTAAAGCTTACCTACGGGGCAAAATTATGTCTTATGTGGCAGCAAAAAAAAACAGGCCAAGTCCCACTTCAATCGCGCTAGCCAAGATTTACGCCTGTTCCAACTTGCATATTCGGCTGACCCCACACCCGCACGTAGGGAAACCTGGCACAAGGCGAAAGCGGACTTTACATGGTGGACTAGCCAACAGCACCTCTACCTACAGTCCCAATTTCAACTACATATGCACAAATTTGGGAATAAGGTGGGGAGGCTGTTGGCAAATTTGACCAGACCACATACCCCGAAAGCTCATATATCTTCCCTAGGCTCCACAGACAGAGCTCTTTCCACTGATCCCAAACATATAAACATGATCCTGGAAAAATTTTACAAGACGCTATACTCGGCGACCCCTATAGACATGGAGGCGGGACACAGTTTTCTTGACTCACTTTCTCTCCCTAGACTAAAAGAGGCAGACCTAGAGATTCTAAACGCAGACATATCGGTGGAAGAGATAGCTCGGGTTGTCAAGACTTCCTCGAATGGCAAGTCACCAGGTCCAGATGGTCTAACAAACAAATTTTACAAAATGCTCCAGGAGGATCTAACTCCTATGGTGCATAACGTATTCAGTGCTATGTGGTCGGGAGGCGACTACCTGCTAACAGGCACTGAAGCGTACATCAAAGTACTGCCTAAGAAGGGGAAAGATCTTACTCAACCCAACTCGTATAGACCCATATCTCTGATAAATTGTGATGCCAAATTCATGTCTAAAATTGTAGCAGATAGACAATCAAAAGTATTACCGCACCTGATTTCCCCTGCCCAGGTGGGTTTTGTCAAGAATCGTTCAGCCGTAATTAATATCCGCAAACTGCTAACTGTACTGGATCATGCCAGGGACCACCCGTCTTCCCCCATGGCTCTTATCTCCATAGACGCAGAAAAAGCTTTTGACAGCATCCAATTTCCCTGGTTATTTAGAGTCATGGAGGGGATGGGACTCCTGGGCAGGCTTCAGTCGTTTGTCAGGACATTATACACATCTCCATGTGCGAGGGTGTGTACCCCCGGCTTCATATCCGCCAGATTCCCATTACTCCGAGGTACTAGACAGGGGTGCCCGCTCTCACCCTTGCTGTTCAACATCGCCCTGGAACCTCTATCTCTGTTTTTCCAGAATGTATCAGATTGCTATTGCCAGGGTCTATTATGGGAGATGGGGCGGGTGGGGGCGGTCTATAGCCGCATGCCCCAGGACAGGACCGAGAGGGGGTTGTGTTGACTCTTACGGATACCTTAGATATCGACATTACTTATAAATGTATGGACCATACCTTGTTTTGGTTTGAGTTTTTTTTTTTTTTCCTTTCCTTTTTTTTCTTTTGTTTTGATGTTTTTGTTTGGATGGTAATGCTCTCAAGGGTGGGTACGACTGTAACCAATACCATGGATACTCCTACATTCTCGCTGATGTCGAGAAGACCTTACCTGAGCCCTCTAAACCTACCAAGATACTGTGTAAAGCTAATGCCTACATTTCAAAGCTGTCAGACGCTGTATTGCTATACATGTTTGTATGAATACTTCTGTTATGCTATTGTTACTATACATGATCATCCAATAAAATTGTTTGGAAAAAAAAAAAACAACTAACTAGTCCCCATCTATTAACTATAACTATAGCATGCAAAAAAGTTCAAATTAGAGTAAAGACTGTAATGCTAAAATCAGATTTAAGAGGAAAATAGGAAATTTCTATTGGTCTATAAATTATTTATATACAATATGCATGAGGGAATTAAGTAATGCTCATAGTAACCTAGGTGGGAAATGGTATAGGATATAAACAGCTCTAGGTGCAGTAGGAGGTCAGGGTATATTTGCAAAAAAATTATAACCTACATTTTCCTAATAAATAATGAATACAAGTACACTTACTTCACTGGATAAACCATGAAATGTAGTATACCACATTATATATATATAAATATATATATATATATATAGTAGAAGGGTGTGGCAATGCCACAATGTAATTTGGCAACATTGTCCCCAGGAACACTCAGTTAGAGGGGCTAAGAGGCTGCAGGATGTTAAAACTTTTCTGGGGAAGAAACTGACTTTTAAGTTCCTTCCAGGTTTTCCGGACTATAGTGGGTTGGAATCTCTATTCCTGGGGCCAGGTGTTGCCATTGACCAGTATAGCTGGATCAGGTGGCTAATAGCAGCCTTATTAGGAGTCTGAGCCAGAGCTCAGGGGAGTTGTGTGGGAGTTGTGTGTGTGCAGGAGGCACACGGAGACAGGCAGACTCAGGTGCATGCTGGATGCACGTGGAACAGCTGGGAGAGGTCAGGAAGGTCTGTGACCCAAGGGACTGTTGGACGCACTGCCCAATTAGCCATTTTTCCTCCCCGGTGTCATGTGACTCGTTAGTGTTACAAGGTCTCAGGTGTGAATGGGGAGCAGGTGTGTTAAATTTGGTGTTATCGTTCTCACTCTCTCATACTGGTCACTGGAAGTTCAACCATGCACCTCATGGCAAAGAACTCTCTGAGTATCTGAAAAAAAGAATTGTTGCTCTACATAAAGATGGCCTAGGCTATAAGAAGATTGCCGAGACCCTGAAACTGAGCTGCAGCGCGGTGGCCAAGACCATACAGCGGTTTTACTGGACAGGTTCCACTCAGAACAGGCCTCGCCATGGTCGACCAAAGAAGTTGAGTGCACATGCTCAGCGTCATATCCAGAGTTTGTCTTTGGGAAATAGACATAGGAGTGCTGCCAGCATTACTGCAGAGATTAAAGGGGGGGGTCAGCCTGTCAGTGCTCAGACCATACACCGCACACTGCATCAAATTGGTCTGCATGGCTGTCGTCCCAGAAGGAAGCCTCTTCTAAAGATGATGCACAAGAAAGCTCGCAAACAGTTTGCTGAAGACAAGCAGACTAAGGACATGGATTACTGGAACAATGTCCTGTGGTCTGATGAGACTAAGATAAACTTATTTGGTTCAGATGGTGTCAAGCTTTGGGATGGCAAACAGGTGAGGTGTACAAAGATAAGTGTGTCTTGCTTGCAGTCAAGCATGGTGGTGGGAGTGTCATGGTCTGGGGCAGCATGAGTGCTGCCGGAACTGGGGAGCTACAGTTCATTGAGGGAACCATGAATGCCAACATGTACTGTGACATACTGAAGCAGAGCACGATCCCCTTCCTTCGGAGACTGGGACGCAGGATAGTATTCCAACATGATAACGACCCCAAACACACATTCAAGATGACCACTGCCTTGCTAAAGAAGCTGAGGGTAAAGGTGATGGACTGGCCAAGCATGTCTCCAGACCTAAACCCTATTGAGCATCTGTGGGGCATCCTCAAACGGAAAGTGGAGGAGCGCAAGGTCTCTAACATCCACCAGCTCCGTGATGCTGTCGTGGAATAGCACTCCAGTGGCAACCAGTGAAGTTTTGGTGAGCTCCATGCCCAAGAGGGTTACGGCAGTGCTGGACAATAATGGTGGCCACACACAATATTGACACTTTGGGCCCAATTTGGACATTTTCAGTTAGGGATGTACTCACTTTTGTTGCCAGCGGTTTAGACATTAATGGCTGTGTGTTGAGTTATTTTGAGGGGACAGCAAATGTACACTGATATACATGCTGTACACTCACTACTTTACATTGTAGCAAAGTGTAATTTCTTCAGTGTTGTCACATGAAATTATATAATAAAATATTTACAAAAATGTGAGGGGTGTACTCACTTCTGTGAGATAATGTATACAGTATGTATATATATATATATATATACATATATGTTTGAAGGCTAATTAGTTAGCCTGTATTTGTGGGAGGAGTCTGCTCCCTCACCACTCCTTATAAATGCGCAGGTAGGCTCACCTGGGCACGGCGATCTTCGGCATCCAGGGGAGGTTTCGGGCTGTCACGGTTGTCCAGGTTCGTTGTCATTTCCGCCTTTGTCGTCACCAGTCAGGTAACGCTGCAGGCCGCAGGCCGCTGGCGGATGTGTTCATTGCTGCCAGTGGAGTTTTGTGTTCTAACCCTGTGCACATTTGGGTCACTCGGTAACGGGGTGCATTTCGAGGCCTCGTTCATATTGGGGGGGGATGCGCTCGCAGGACGCGGTTCCCTCCTGACAGTTTCTGGTGGCACGACTCGGGGAAAAGTCTCCCCTTGAGTACCTCAAGCATTCCAGCAGGGGGAGCCAACCCCACATTTAGCACACTGTGCAGGCATGTTGCCCGGTACCACTGCGGTGTTGCCAGGAGTGGATGGCGTTTTGGTCCCCAGTGCTCCAGGTATTGCAGCCTCCCCTCCTAACATCACCCCTGCGCACTTTGTTCCTACCAGTCTGAAGAAAGACATTTTAGAGGGCAAAGACATCAATTTAGCCTCACTACTGATAGCTGCGCACGATGTTACAGAAAACAAGTCTTTCGCTTGTGGCAAGGTGTCTGTTGTTCTGAAAGCTAGAGACCCTAGACTTAACCGCAAGTTAACAATACCCGAGTTTGTTTTAGCATTTGGGGTGTACAGAGATGTGGTGTGTTCGGCTAAACCCATCAGGAGGGCGGAGTTGGATGCATATTTGCACATAGTGGTGGATCTGGGCTACAAATATGCAGGGTATGCCTTTTATGACTACCACCGTGCATTTTCGGCTAAAGCTGCGGCGCCATTATCGCAGTTTCAGTTCGTGATTGAGGCAGAATCGATACAGAATTGTTCTGCAGGCACTTTGCAGGCCTCAAGTCCCCCGTCTGTACAATATGCCAGTCATCAGCCCACATGGAGGATTGGTGCCCTATGCCAGCAACAGCTGAGCCAGGGGTACCTCCCAATCCCACAGGTCTGTTGGCCACACCGGCCAGTTCAACCTCTGCGCAGAGTCCGTTACAGCCATGACTAAGCCGAGTCGATGTGGGGGTGCTGACTTGTTACCTGCGGGAGCATCCTGATCCCTCGTTAATAGCTTTCCTGACGGAGGGATTTGTGTCAGGGTTTCACACGAGATTGGTCACGTTACCTAAGTCAGCATATGAATGTGTCAATTTACGTTCAGCGCTGGCCGATCTGAATTAGACAAAGGTTTTGTTATAGGCCACTTTGTGGAACCTCCTTTTGTGTCATGGAGTCAATCCCATTGGTTTAGTTTGTGGAAAGTTTTCCAATAAATGTCGTCTGATCTATGATTTGTCCGCCCCTCATTCAATACCCATACCTAGTTTGAATGCATTAATACCTTCGGAGGAGTTTACCCTCAAGTACTCTTCCATCGATCAGGCGGTGCAGTACATACTCCATTCAGGTAAGGGGTCGTAGTTGTATAAAGCGGATATTTCAGACGCTTTCAAGCTGTTACATATTAAGCCGTCTTTGTGGCAATGGCATGGGGTCAGATGGAGGGGGCAGTACTACTTCGCTACCAAACTGACGTTCGGGTCAAAAAGCAGCCCCTGGTTGTTTGATACATTCACGCAGGCCCTCCACTGGGTGCTCGAGCACCATGTACATTGCCAGAAAGTTCTGCACTATTTGGACGACTTTCTCCTGGTAGAGTCCCCTCACGAGACACCGGGTGACCTCAGGTTATTGTTAGAAACATTTGAATCCCTCAATGTCCCTGTAGCGTCCCACAAAGTAGAGGGTCCCAGTCACGTCCTGACGTTTCTGGGTATTGTCCTGGACACGGCAGCCATGCAAGCTAGGTTGCCTCGGGATAAATTCGTCGGGATAAGAGAGTTAATTCATGCCCTGGCAATATCTCCCAGTTGTTCCAGGAAAGAGTTGCAATCTTTGTTAGGAATGTTGAATTTCGCCATGCGTATCATTCCACAAGGTAGGTCCTTCATTTCTAGACTTCTGGCATTATTGCAGCTATTTTTGGCCCTCACTGGTTCACCAGTGTGTGGCCCATAGAGGTGAAATCCATCCATACTTTCTCGGATACATCGTCGTTATTTGAGATTTAGTCGATAGTGGCAGCAGCCAAGGCATGGGCTGATTTGTGGTCGGGGCACACTGTTACGTTCCACATGGATAATCAAGCCACTGCTGATATTATCAACAAAGGCAGGTCAAAGTCATTGGCAATCATGTCATTCGTGCGTAGGTTAGTGTGGTTGTCACTACAGCATAAGTTTAACTTCACATGTGTGTATATTCCTGGTGTATGCAATGTTGCTGCTGATGCTATGTCTAGATTCAAAATCAATGTCTTTTTCCAACAGAAACCGGACGCGCACGTGCTCCCTACACCGGTGCCCTCTTTTCGTCACCTAGTGCTGGAATCTAGACATCATCTTAACGCATCAAGACTCATTAAACATTCCCTCTCTTGCAATACCCGTAAAGCATACGATTTTGTCTGGAAAGTTTTCAGCGCTTTCCAGGGCAAACATACTACCACAGATCCTACCAGTACTTCTTACATCCTGGCTTTCATTGCTTATTGTCATTCTGACCTCAAGCTAGCTTACACCACCATCCGGTTATATTTGGCCGGGGTACAACATCATATTGCGTTGATGTAATAATTGCAAGAACTTGCGCTATTGGAAATTGGGGATACTAAAAAATGATAAAATATGAATAAAAGTTTGGATTGATAAAAATTAAGTGAAATTTAATTGTTCTAGAAGGGTGTGGGAAGCTGCTGAACTAAAGGCACTCAGCCCCTATTAGGATGTATTTTCTTAAAACGTACAGCGCTAGCCGTCCTTCAGAGGTGAATATAAGAAATCAAACGTTAGGATCAAGGTTTGACGTGTGCAATTAAAAATTATACACATTTTTTTAATTGCACACGTCAAACCTTGATCCTAACGTTTGATTTCTTATATTCACCTCTGAAGGACGGCTAGCGCTGTACGTTTTAAGAAAATACATCATATTGCGTTGAGCTGGCCTGAGGAACGATCATTGTTCTCTGCTCATCCCGTTAGAGCCATTTTGAAGGGAATACAGAAGTCACAGGGGACGTCTCGAAGCGGCAGGTTGCCCATAACCAGTCACATGTTTCGGGCCCTCTCGGACATGCTAGATAGATGACCTTTTTGCAAACTGTGGAGTCTGGTGTTGAAAGCCGCAATCCACCTTGTGTTTTATGGGTTTCTGAGACCGGGTGAGTTTCCCCACGCCAGTTCCAATGACAGCCCAGTTGTCAAGAGACAATTAGTTTGGTTACCTGGTCATTACGTGTTGTCTCTAGTTCGGGGCAAGACCAACCAAGTCGGTGATCCCACCGAAATTACATTTTTCCACTCCATTAATGCCTGATGCCCGGTAGCCGTGTTAGACAGTCTTTTATCCCTGCTGTCTCCCTTTGCTATGGATAACCCTTTGCTGCCTTTTCCATACACCCCCTTGTCAGCTAGTCAGTTCATGAGTCATGTCAGGTCACTCATTGGGCAGGTTTCGATCCCAAAAGGTATTCGGGACATTCCTCCCGCATAGCAGCGGCGTCTGCTGCCTCTCGCCACAGGGTCCCTGCTCATGTCATCAAGAGCTTAGGCAGGTGGAACTCTTCCTGTTTCAGTAGATATATTCTGGACCCACAAGTGGAGATGGCGGATGCTTTCTCCAAGTTGGCTAAGTAATACAGTTAATAAAGGTTATTTCTAAATTGTTGTTTTTGCCCCCTTATTGGCATTACTGTCCATCCGGATCAAGGCACACCACAGGTCAGTATTGGTTACGTTGCTTGTATGGCAAGTGGACTCCGAACACAAGTTTGAAGGCTAATTAGTTAGCCTGTGTTTGTGTGAGGGAGTCTGCTCCCTCACCGCTCCTTATAAACGCTCAGGTAGGCTCACCTGGGCACGGCTATCTTCGGCATGAACCGCCCGCCCGGTCCCTTCATTTTGTAATCTGGCCACTCAGTGTATATATATATATATATATATAGTGTATATACTGTATGGTGCATTCAGAGATTATTCAATTCAATTTTGCTATGTTACAGCCTGATACTACAGTTATTTAAATTATTTTTCCCTCATTAATCTACATTCAGTACCCCATAATGAAAAAGTGAAAACAGAATTTTAGAAGTGTCTGTGAATTTATTAAAAAGAAAAAACTGAAATATCACATGTACTTAAACATTCAGACTCTTTACTCAGTACTTTGTTGAAGCACCTTTGGCAGCAGTTACAACCGTTGAGTCTTTTTGGGTATGATGTGACAAGTTTTGCACAACTGGATTGGTAGATTGTCTGCCATTCTTCTTTGCAAATCCTCTCAAGCTCAGTCGGGTTGGATGGGGACAGTCGGTGGACAGCCATTTTCAGGTCTCTCCAAAGATGTTCAATAGGGTTCAAGTCAGGGTTCTAGGACATTGTCCTTAAGCCCCTCCTGTGTTGTTCTGGCTGTGTGCTTTGGATCATTGGCATGTTGGAAGGTGAACATTTGGCCTAGTCTGAGGTCCTGAGTGCTATGGAACAGGTTTTCTATGAGGATGTCTCTGTAATTTGCTCCATTCAGCTTTCTCTCAACGCTGTCCAGTCTCTGCTGCTAAAAAACACCCCCACAGCATGAAGCTGTCACCACCATGCTTCACTGTTGGGATGGTTTTGGGCAGGTGATGAGCGGTGCCTGGTTTCCTCCAGACATTATATTTAGAATTGAGGCCAAACAGTTCAATCTTGGTTTCATCAGACCAGAGAATCTTGTTCCTCACAGTCTGAGAGTCCTTCAGGTGTTTTTTGCAAACTCCAAGCGGGGTTTCATGTGTTTTGTACTGAGAAGAGGATTCTGTCTAGCCACTCTGACATAAAGGGTAGATTGGTGGAGGGCTGCAAGAATGGTTGTCCTTCTGCAACTTTGTCCCATCTCCACACAGGATCTCTAGACCACACAGGGACTCATATACACACGCACAAACACACACAGACACACAAAGGTTGAACTTGATGGACCTGTGTCTTTATTCAAACTCAGATACTATGTAACTATGTAACAGTGCTGGGAGGGGCTTGCCGTGGATGAGAGAAACAAATTATAATGTTAATATCAGCCACAGTCTTACAATCCCGCTACAGTTCTTATGTAAAACAAAACGGATTATACCACCCTGATTCTTACTTAACATTACACATGTCTTAAGGCACACAAGAAGACAGATGACACATTGAATAAAACCTAAGTATATATTAATGAGTTAAGTAGTTTTTTCCATAACACATTTTACATAAAGTTCAAGTTGATGTTGCGGAAATTAGAAAGTGACAATTTACAATAAACCTGTCAATACCTGATAAACGTCAGCACTGATCCCATGATGAAAAATGCATTATCAGATTTCTACCTTCTTTGAAAATGGCATATAAGAACAACTGAATCAGCACAAACACATACATGTGCACACATACACTAGTACGTTTCCTGGTGGTGGGAGTAAGTGTAGGTAAGCATTACTATTATTGGAAAAGTTGAGATTCAACTGTCTATATATCTAGATCTGGTTCATTTCAACATACTAATTTCAGTAAAGATACATTTTGCTTGTACATATGATTATACATCATATTCTTGGTCTGAATTGCTCAGATGTAAGTGAGGTTTGCTTTGTCATGCAAATAAGTGTGTCATTTATGCTTTATCTCTAAGTTGTGTTAGAAAGGCTGCCTCAATAACAATACACAATGCAATTACAAAACTAACAATTTAAATGTTGAAATTGATATATCTCTTTAAACAACTTTATTTTTAGATGTCAAAGATCCTACAGTAAGCCTTTAGCTCACCTTCCTCTGTTACATGTGTTATAATCATGGTAACTGGCTTAAAGAAGTTAGTTTAGTTTAAACCTGTGATACATTAGTAAGAGGTCTTTAATATCTCTTCTAAAACGTGACCGTTGGAAGGCTCTTTAAGAGCAGATGCCCATGCAGAGTCTTAAAGATCAAATTAATGTGTATAATTCACAGAGTCAATGAGAAGCTTTCACTTAATTAAAATGAGGAAATAAAAATGTTAGAAATGAATTATTTGCTTACAGCTCTCTACATTACCCCTTGATTGTGTCATCTGTACTTTTGATTAACTGCGCTAAATATACTGAAAAACAATGAAATCAATTAAATTCAAATAATTAACTGGACATTCTGCCGTATAGAGAAATTAGATATTTGGTTCTGATCTCACCCTGTATAAATTCACCTATGTGTACTCTTACAGTGTTGTTAAATCTGCAAGCATAGACTGCCATTCCAGATTACAACTGCAACCAGCTGACACACACGCTGAAATCCTGGAAGAGGCATCTCAGGCCTCGGATTATGGCAGTGGTACAGAACTGTCTCCCTCTTCTATAACACAAGGGGAAACTTAGCCTACCTTAGCTGATGTGCTTTCGACAGTGAACTAGGGCAATGGGTCTTTATCATTATTGAAAACACAGCTACAGGGCATCAGGTAAGATTTTTCCCTGCTCTGCCATGGCTTCCAGAAAATAAGGGAGAGAAACACCACGCTGGGTGAATTAGATGATGCACTAACTCCCGTGCGGAAACAATAGACCCCTGCTTCCTGAAAAAACTCTCAGAGTGTTACTGATAAAAATGCTACATTACAAGGACAGAGAACGAATCCTGAAATCAGTGAGAGAAGGGTGATCTACAAATATTGGCTCTAAAGAAGAACCGAAGGGGTGCTGTACGGGCTATTCACAATAGCCCGTACAGCTCCCGATCATGGCCGAGCGGCTCAGTTGAGCCAAACGCATATGCATCGGCTCGGCTGAGTCGTGCTGAAAGCCGAAGCTGGCCGAGCAGCCGGCCGACAGCCTGCTTCTAACAGCTGGGCGGAGCCAGCCGTGATGTTACGGCTGGCTCCGGCCACTTTCAGAGAGATCAGCGTCCCTGGTTACCTGCTAACCAGGGACACTGATCTCCAAACAGCTAACTCTCCCTGGCGCCCCGGGAGTCTTCTGCTCCCGGCCGCCAAGGAGAGAAGCACTGATGTGTCTTTTTTTTCTTTATTCTGACACGAGCGATGTCAGAATAGAAACAAAATAAAAATTCCCATTGAAAAGCATTGGGACATTACTATTGGCTATTTCAATTTGCAATAGCCAATAGTAAACTAGCATTGTACCCGCCCTCTGCTGCAGTTCCCCATCAGGTCCATCAGCAGAGGGTGGGTACAATGCTAGTTTACTATTGGCTATTGCAAATTGAAATAGCCAATAGTAATGTCCCAATGCTATTCAATAGGAACTGCCATTGAAAGATCCTCATATAATGAACACAGTCACTAGACTCTTTTTCCTCGCAAGGAAATTGATATATCCCTTCCCCCTCCCCCTAATCAGGGCCGGACTGGCCATAGGGCAAACCGGGCACTTGCCCGTTGGGCCAGGCCGGGCCGAACACAATCAACCTGATTGTGTTCGGGACGGTCCGCTATGCCCGATGGCCGGCTCTGTGCAGAGCAGTGTCTACTGTGTGGTAGCGAGCAGAGCCGGCACTACCACACAGTAGACACTAGAGGGCGC
>NW_017308457.1:122228-131709 GCF_000935625.1 Nanorana parkeri | reverse complement strand
AAACGTGCTAGTACATCTCATAAAATGTGTACATATAGAAAATCCTGTGTTGAATCTCACAAGTGATGTATAACTCCCACCTAATCTGCATAACCATGTGTGAAGTCCATTACTTCTGGATACAATAAAGTCCTTCTATGTGAGGATATATCTTCCTGCTTTTATAGTCAACACCAACGTCCGTGAATGCAAAAACAATTCGTGAATCAGTGCTCTCTAGTCTCCACCGTGCTCAAAGATAAGATCTGGCCGCACTCACCGACTCCTATTGCTCACCATATTTCAGATGAACAATTAGCACTTTGCAGATATATATAGAACCAAATCCTCTCCTTTGTTTTTAATCCGACAATAAATTTGGGTAGATTCCTCCCAACTCTGGCTTATCTTTCCAAAATCGTGTAAAACTATTCCTCCATCTTCCACCTTCTCTTGTGCTCAGAGAGAGAAAAAAAGGCTTCCCATAGTGTAGTATGTCAGAATAAATGTATTTAAAATGATTAAAATGCACTTACAATTAAAATAAGGCAATTGCGTATGGATTGTGTCCACTGGAGCTCCTGTCTCTATGATTGTAATGCTCGCATAGATCCGTCCACCTGATGCATTTCGTCACTATTGACTTCCTCTGAGGCTTCCTATATTGTAGCAAGGCTTGTGTGTCAGCTGTTGCCCTCCGGTACTTAGTAGTGGCCGGCCCTGCCCCTCGATTGCGCTTCTGTGTTTGGCTCCGCCCCCTGTTGAGGGGCGGGGCCTGTTGGTGGTCACGTGATTGGGCTGCTCAGTCTAAAATGCCCAGGCCTATTTTTAGTCCCAGTCCGGCCCTGCCCCTTATTGTCAAATGTGGAAGGAAGAGGTCAACTTCTATATTAGATTGGATAAACCAACATTTCAGCAACATGGATGCCAAGACAAATTTGACAAGATTTGTCATGGGTGGCTATTTACACCTGACATGGTACTGGCAGTGACAATAATGCAACGATTGCTCTTGTAATACCTATCTCGTAGCTCTAATACAGGCAGATTTGGTTAAATGTAAGCCTTAAAAGTGTTAGATTGTATTTGAATTCTATTCCATATCTTTTAGTGTTCTGAGAATAAACAAATGGTGCAATGCAAAAAAGATGATCACATTCTGGAGTTTAATGGCTAACTTATTTTCTATATACTATGTGGTCCAAATGACTATGTTAATTGCATGGAGCTTTTGTGTGGGCCCAAATGTTGTTTTAGAAATATTGTACTCTTCTCAGGGTATCCCTGGATGGTGGAAGCACTGATATAATGTTTGGCTCAGTGGTTTGTTTGCTTCATTTTATAGGGAGGACTGTTAACCCCCTATGCAAGTGAACAAGTGACACTCCATCTACTTTTCCTCTTTTTTTAGTGTTGTGTGTGTTGATCAAATTGTAAAAAAAATAAAAATATACATAATGGGGTAGTTAGCTTTTGTCCCTAATGTTACATGTACTGTATATTGAAGATATGTTTATTTAAGCTGCACATAAGGACAAATATCTTCTGTCCAAAATCTAGTTTCAGTAGGCTAGAAAATGTATACAACAAGCACAATGCTAAGTCAAGTAAGAGGCAAAGTAGATAAGGTCTGAACTGGATGCTTGGAAAATCCTACTACCTTCTGGATTTTATGAACTTCTCACGAGTTTGACATTTTCAGATGACCTCTCTGAAATATCACCACCACTCTTCTACTATGCTAACTAGGAAACAGCTAAATTCTGAGTGTTTGGTGAAAGTTGGGACATTTTGGCATTTTGCTGCTGATTAATGGATTTCTTTATCAACAAAGCCATTACTTATCATATAAGTGCAGCATTTTGATACACAAAGCCGTCTATGTGATTGCACAATCCTTACTTTTGCAGTAGCTAATTTAACCTTGCAGTGGTGCATTTTGAAATGAAAGGCTATTTTCAAAGAAATGTAGGCAAAAATCACTGTTTTGTGCAAATTTTACAAACAGTGGCCAGGAGACAAAGTAACATAGTACAATATTATTTTACGTTGGTTGTTATTTAATACTCAGAAAGAAGGCTTTGCAGTGGGTAACAGGCTAATGATGTCCAGTAATTAATTATTAGAATTCATTGGAAGTATCTTTTAAAACAACTAAAAATAAACAAACACAATTTTCCAATAAATCAGATTTATTATACAGCAATTGTGAGGACTTTATTTTAAAATTCCTTAAGCATTTTGCCAATATCAGACAGCTTTTATGTTTTGTTGTTTTTAATTTGCTTGGGAATTACGTTCAATCAAAATAAATGAATTAGTGAAAAGATGCAGCAAAAAAATAATAAAAAAATATTTTTAAAATACTGTTTTTCAACTACTCAAAATGAATTAATTTAAACTGTTCTTAAGTTCTGTATGTTTGAACCTGCGTGTGAATGAGGTTCAACATAGGATCTTTGAAGAAGAAATGTCCTTTGAATTAAGTCATGATACCTCTGAATGTTTGTTTTTATTGAAAAGGTAAAATTAAACAATCAAAGGAAGTCAGAACTTTGATACTAAATTATACGGAAGGTTTTCATTCCTTTAATGTCAGTGTGTATACTTGCCTAATTGGCATTGCAATGCTATAAGGTGGTTTCAATTATAAATTGTGAAATGGTTGTTATTTTTGTGTTTAGTTTAGCATATTAACCAGAGTCACTTGTCTTCCTGATAGGATTTTGTGTTTAATATGTTTTGATGTAAATGTTAATTGATTTATTCTGGTGGTTCCTTTACATTGTTTCCTAGTGAATGCCATGTTAAATCTATTTTCTCCTGAAGAAATTATTTTCCAGCCCAATATACAGATTGTTATTGCTCATTTTCTTGTTCAGATTATTCTTGGCATAATACACATTTTTGTAGCTAAATTAATGAGGATGCATGCATAGCGGTACATTCTGTGATACAGATAAGACCAAGATTTTTTTCTTATCAGAATTAAAAAGTATGCAAACTGTGCAAATTGAATAATTTTGCAATATATAGACATATTCTTTAACAGTGAAGGAAAATGTTCATGATATGGCTATCAAACAAACTGATCTTTACTTTAATGTGGAAATATTTCATGGAAAAATAAAGGCTACAGTTTGTTTGATTGCTCAGTGCAGCATTAATAGCCACTGTATGTGGCTAGCATTTGCAATCACTGACACTTTCTGTTCATATTGTGGCTCAGAAGGTTCTCCCAGAGTGGCACCCCTATAGGATCAATATATTTCCACACACTCTATTCTAGAAGAAGCAATGGGTTTTGCTGGAATACAGGTGTTCCTGGTCACAAGAAACCACTGTGATCCCCAACCCTAGAAATACTGGCTAGTTTTCTTCACTGGGGTCCATTTGGATTGGTGTGGGAGCAAAGGGAAAGTATGTGTAAGCAATCTGTTGTTCTACCAACAAAGGGATCCTGATGGTCTGCCCTACATAGTCAAAGTGCAGGTTTTCTTTAAAAATTAAATATGATGTTCTGGAGAATCCTATTCAGTAATGTTCCTAGCATATTTTACACTAGGGATTAGCGAATATGCTAATGGGTTCAGTGCGTGGGCCATTCATCAAACCCATTGTTAATATCGAAAATTGCTAAATTAAATCCAAACCCCCATTAAAGACAATAGGGGGCGAATGTAAAAATGCAATTAATTTTCAAGGCTATTAGGCAAGGAATTGTAAAAACTGTAAAACAAAGTGCACGAGAGATGGGGGGGGTTTGAATTGGCACTGCGATGGGGGACATGCACCAATGCAAAAAAAAAAACACATTTTCAGCAGAGAGATGGTGCTCCCTTTTATGCAACATTAATAAAACACCAATTATTTTAATTGCATGCTTGAGAGATGCCTTGAAACTGTATGTGGTGTTATGGGACTGTACAATTCTCGTAAACAATGCCAGAGCCACCACATTGTGGAATCAAATATTTGCAGGTGTAAAAGGAACAAATAATCATGGATCAAACAGTCCAGGCTAACAGACACAGACCCCGATTGGTGTAACACAGATGCTGCGGAGCGGTTGATGCGTTTCCGGGGCACGCCCCTTCATCAGAGGTGGGGGATTGTTTCACTGTATCTTGGACTACAATTTTAAAGCAGGGGCAGTTATCGGACCAAATTTGGTAACCTATATATGAGGATGGCTGCCAGCTGAGCAAAGAGTGTGACAGGAAAAAGTTGTTAGTTCTGCTGTACATTGAGTGGTGTGTGGAACAACAAATATAATCCTTTTCGGTGGGGTTCACAATGAGCCACACATCCACTAACTACAGGTGTTGAAGGCACTTCAAAACTGTGTTTATTGAAGGGAGAGGAACATGTGTTTTATCCAGGGATTAGTCCGGGGGGATTAGGTAAACTATTGAGTACTGCCAACTATTGAGTAACCAATGAATTGTTCCAGTTAAGTCATGAGCAACTGGAATACCTGCTTTTGACCGTGGTTAGGTAAGTAAAGGTTCGCTAAAGTGACATTTTTGTTTTATAATATGCATAGCAATCTACCTTATGTCTGTATGTACACTATTGGCAGTGATTGGTAGGGTAGAATGGAACCCTATTGCGACACCTTTCATTTTCTTGACAGAATTATTGCTAGTGTACCACATTCTTTAGCATTTGGTTGGTAACTTGGATGCTGAAGGAATAAAGAAAATCTGGGTAGGGGAGTTAAGATCTCCTTTCATGGTTTTTAAACCCTTGCCATTTAAAGTGGGAGGATTTTCTGCAGAAGATGTTTATCTAAACCTCTGTTTTTAACCATAGTGGTGAGACAAGTTTTTTTGCATGCTGGCTTGTGAGTGTGCTGGGAAACATTTTGCTATTACTGTTTAAAGCCCTTCCATGTGCACCTTGCTGTAAAGCTGATAACAAATTAATGAGTGCGTTTGCCATTTGTTTTGCTTAAAGTGGAAGGAGCCACAGTCACCCTAACAAGGTACAAGTGGGTAATTGTGAATAAAAGGGTCCCAGTCAGGGAGGCACCACACTAAAGAGGAGAGGAGGGGGAGGGGATAGGCAAGATGGGGGGGGACAACAAAGAAAGAGAGAGGCAGAGAGAGACAACTGAGGAGTGCTGGAGAAGGATTCCCGGAAGACGGTACCCAAATACCAAAACTCACATTTAGGGAATGCCACCTGTTGGGTGTCATGAATAGCAAGTACTTGGAGCAGCCCAAAATCAATTAACCTCCCTGGCGGTATTCCCGAGTGTGGCTTGGGGTTAATTTTCAGTACCAAAAGCGGTAACCCCGAGCCACACTCGGGATTGCGCAAAAGTGTCACCTTGTCCCTGCGAGCCCGCATTGTCCTCTTGTCCTCTGCTGTGTGCGCCCGGCCGATGCCGGCATTCGGCTTTCAGTTTCCTTTTCGGGCATCACAGCGAGGGGCGGAGCCGGTGGGAAAGTCAACAGTGCGGACATGACATTTACATAGAAAACAATGCAATCTGCTATAATTACATATATGTATCAAACTATTTCACTTCAATTTTGTCCCTAGAGCTTTGACCAGTGCCCTGCCTGCACTTTTACTGTTGTTTCCACCATGAAACTTGAGAACGTCCATGGCATCCAAAAAGCGTCCCTTTAGGTCAAAAGCGGTTTTAGACCAGGTAGAAAACAGCGATAGTAAATTAGAATCCCTTGCAGAATTGAGTGATAGCGATTCGTTGGGAAATTCGTCATCAGACACTGAAAGTGACGATAGCGATGATTCTACGACCGAGCTCAGTGATGTGCGAACTTGGTACTCTTTTTTTTCTATTAACTTTTTTCTACTTTTTTCACTCTTTTTCTGTTCTGCTCGGTGCCTCTGAGGGACCGAGCAGAACAGCCGAGCCAAATGCCGCTCGGCGGCATTCGGCTATTCTCTCACTGCTGTTCGGGATCTTTCAGAATAGCCCGAACAGCAGTGTGAAGCCTGCCGGAGGTTCGGCTCAGCCGATTCAGATGTTGGATCGGCTGAGTCGAACTCCTTCTGCACTTCGGGTCAGCCGAACATGCTGAGCATGTTCGGCTGATCCGAAGCCACACGAAGCAAGCCGATGTACGGCTGATTTCAGCCAATGTACGGCTGAAATCAGCCGTACCAGCCTGAAGTGAATAGTCGAACAGTGTTCGGCTCACTTCACTTCTGATCGGTCATTCACTCGGCTGCCCTCGGCAGCTTTGTGAATAGACCCCTAAGTGTCTGTGGTGGGGCATGTGCAGTGGACAACATTTGACATTATTAATGGGGTGATGCAATTTAGTAACATAAAGGAATTGTAGCATAAGAAGTCCTCCAATAATTGGCTGGGGCAATGGTATATACCATAATGCTGACCCCTACCTCACAAATAGTCTGGTAGATGGCCAAAAGAATTAAATAACAGGGCTTAGAAGTGAGTCTGTTGATGGGGGCTCCTTCTAAGGATGATGTACGTATAACCATATTTTTTTTACCATTATGACATACATTTAAACCAAAGAAACAAAGAAACATTTAACCAAATAAATATTTAAAATACTACATCACACCACTACCAAAAATGTTTTGTCCAAATAAATCAATCTGTGAATATCTTTTTTGAAATGCAAAATAAATTTCCATCAAGCAATGTTCCCTGTTCTTTAACAATGCTGCTGATTTTCTAAACCTCTTTGTCTCTTTTTATTTATTATTAAACATTTCCTTTGTTTAAAATGTCCAGGAAACCATACCAGACATGGGAAACAAGGATATAATTTAATGTAGCCCAAAGGGACAGTTGCTAAAACAACCTCATGTTGTATTCAAATAAAGAACAGGCGAACCGATTATAAATACATTAAAAATATAACTAAAAAGACCTTGCTTTGACTTCAGCTGAAATTATAAAGTAATCAACCAAGCTGTGCTACAAGATTTCAAAGTTTGACCAGGGGGTCAGCAGTTCAGTGGCAATAGAACATAAGGTCCAGAGCTATTTGCTGATTATAAGAATTTGAAAGTCAATATGGGGCCTGGCTCTCAGCCGATGTTAGGATTTGAGATACTGAATAATAACCTGTGACAGGACCCACCGTAGCACTAAGCATGTATATGCCACTGCCTAGGCTTACTAGGAGTCTAGGTTATAGCAAACTTAAAAGGTCAGGGAGAGTGCAGTCTTTTTAAACTGTGAAGTATCAGCAGTAGCCTGACTGGAATAAACAACTGGCACCTTCTGTAAGATCAAGAAATATATAAAGACAAAAAGATATAGGATAATCAATGCTCACTACAGTAAAAAATAATAACCGTGTCATTATCAGCCAGGGTCAGACTACTGGGGCTCATCATTAGAGCTAAGTGTACATCATGGTATCCATTCAGCATCCGAGGGTGAGGCACATTTGAAACACTTATTCAGCTCAGCGGGTTAATTGATGCTGTTCATTAAAATGATTGTGTCGGTTTCTCTTCCAGAAGGAGGCATGAAAATGAAATGTATCTGCAGCCATTCTAGTGAAATATTCCTACCTGGAATAAAGCATCCCATTATGCTGCTACTGTAAACAGCCTCAGCGCTCTCTTTTCAATTCAGCTGTTGATTTGGATAATTGGATCTTATATTTTTCGTGTATACAGAAAATAAGACAGCACTGAAATGTATCAGATGAGATATAACATTTATATGTATACTACATGAAAATATTTAGCCGGCAAACTGCTGCTTTTATGGCACCATGTAATAATGTGGTACATAATGAATTTAGCATATGCCTTTCCCACCGTACACACTCACGCATATACTCAGGTACACACGCATTGCACAACCGGAAACAGTTATATAAATCCTAACAAGGATTATATGCTCTGCTTACAAATCAGTGATTACTTCTTAAAAGCTCTCCCTCATTTGGATACAACCCATTCCTACATTATAGCCTGTAGCTGACTAAGAGGTTAGCCCAATTCTGTAAAACGTCTAAACAAGTTATTTAACTCTTAGGTTCTGGCTGTCTCTTTTAGCATTTGATGTATTTTCCTAATTGATTAAAATTATTTTAAAGGACCTTCCATCTTTCCTTTAAAAAGATGATAATTTCTAACAGATAAAGCAGGTGGATGATTCAACCCATCCGTATCAATCCATAACTGAAATATTAGTTTTAAAGCCCTTAGCTTATTGAGGATTTGAAGTTAAAGTATATGTAAACACTAGCACTGAACCTCTCCTATTTGCTCCCTATGGTCTATTAAATATGTCATTAAAATGTGTATATCTGTTCCGTAAGTGCAAAAAATACCTGTTGATTCTGCCTGAAATCTTGTGGACTGATAACTGCCTGTGTTCTCTGTCTGTGCCAACTGTTATCGGTTAACACTGTTTCCAGCTCAGTGAACACCGCCCTCCATGTTATAGAGATGAGGAGGAGGAGGATGTTCTGTATTTCTAACACATTTCCATTCTTAAGGTGATAATGCTGCTGCTCCATAAATACTGTACAATGAGTAAGCGCTGTCACCTTAGGACAGGAGATATAATGTATCTGAATATATGTTGAAGCATGCTGAGAGAACTATTAACTATCTGAGCTACTTCCTGTTTTGTCTCTTCTCTCATGGGTTTCTGCCCTGTGAGGATGTCAGCCCAGTGAGTCTCTCCCGAGCCTAGGTACATGGAAAGATGCAGGGATCTCCCTTCTTGGGAGGAACCCATGAAGTGATGGTTGCTGGAATACAAGAGCATATGGCCTAGAGCAGCCTTTCTTGTGGCACCCTGGTGTGCCTTCTAGCTTCCTCAAATGTGCCTCAAAATTTTGTGGTAATGAGAATGTGATATGAAGGGGGAATGTAGACTGATGTGAAGGGGGCTTCTGATGTAAAGGGGGAACTCTGCTGTGAAAGAGGGGGGGGGGGTTCTGAAATCAAAGAGAGGTTTCTAAAGTGAAAGGGGTCTCCTGATGTGAATGAGAAAATGCACTTTTTTTGTAGGTCCGTGGGATCCCCTTATTTTAGACTGACGTATCGAGATTTTGAAGGCTAAGGAACGCTGGTCTAGAGGAAACAAGCCGCTTCTGTCCTATCAGATGTGGTACGTGATAGTTGAGTGGGAAGTTATACACAGGAACCTTACTATGTGCCTGCCTTAGAAGTGAAGATTTAGACACCACTATAACCCCACTTGCCAAGGATCATGAGCTCTGAGAGTAACCAGCCAGCATAGTCTGTTATTAGAAGGATGCCATCTCCAGAAGAGATTGAGACCTAGTTCAGACAATGAGACCGAAAAAACTGCGGGAAAATCTGATTTGTGCCTCACCCTCCTTCCAATATTGCCATGTGCCATATTTCTATTTTGAATACATAAAAGTGACAGGCGTCCATCATTCTGACAAACCAGTGAAAACAACCACACCTGTGGTGAATGAATCTGGAACTTTACTGTAAGTAAATGGACTTAGAGCATTTGTTAATGTAGCTATGGGGTAGCAGAAGAGCCATA